>NC_051180.1:89762572-89780832 GCF_013339695.2 Rhipicephalus sanguineus | reverse complement strand
GGGACAGGTGGAAGGAAGGAGCAATATGCTGAGTGGTGCCTTGCTCGTTCCTTCCGCCTATGCTCGTTTTTTTCACACAGTGTTAACATCAGTCATAGATGTATACGCCGGCGCTTTGTTTCAGCATATTTATTTATTTAATTATCTATTTATTTATGATTGCCCAGGGTCCACAAACAAGGACATTATATAGGGGAGATGTAAAATAAACAGAAAAACAAGATTATGAACACACAGGAGCAATACAATGGTACGCATAATTGAATTAGATCGAATAGCTTCAAATTTACTGTCCCTAGGTGCACTGACTCTTGGGTGCACAGCTATGGGAAAGTATGCGCGGCCATTCAAGATTTCAGAGCACAGTCAATGAAATTTACACAATAAGGAACGATCAAAACCTTCATATTCAACCAAAGCAGGCCCCATTGGATTTTCTTTTTTATTCTTAAATTAATTTTTATTCGCTAAGAATCAATTCTACCCCCTTTTCTTATTGTCAAACAATAATTCTGACAAAAAATCTTCTTATTAAACAAAAGGACAAATTATTCTCTTTTCATTATTTTAAATATTTTTTTCTAAGCTACCCGATTCTTGGCCAATCCCCCAGGGTGAGTGTCGGCCAAAATTTCAGTATCTACATCTACATCTGCAATTGTACAGTGTTTCTAATTATGCAATAATAGCTATACTACAAGTGGTAGCCACGAGAAGCAGTACGAACGGCAGCTCGCAATCAGGTATACAGATATTAAATCATAAGGGCCTTTCGTATAATATACGCTCGAAAACTGAGATATTGTGACGATATATGCTGCGACGCACTTTGGCGATAATTGTTAACCCGTCACGGTGGTCTATAGTGGTTATGGTGCTCGACTGATGACTCGAAGGTCGCTGATTTGGATCCTGGCCGCGGCGGTCGCATTTCGACGGATGCAATATGCTAGAGGCCCGCGCGCTTAGATTTCGATGCGCGTTTAAGAAGCGCGGGTGGTCGAAATTTCCGGAGCTCTCCACCACGGCGTCTCTCATCATTATATCGTGATTTCTACACGTTTTAAACCCCAACAGTTATCATTACAGCGATAATTCTTGGCCGGCAGTGCTCCCTAACCTTTCGATGAATTTGCACGTTTGATTACAACAGCAGCTGAAGTTCTTCGACCCTCTTCTCGACAACATGATGTCCATCGCCCCCGTGGAACGGTGGAGAAAGATAAGGCCATCGGCAAGCCCGGCGTTCACCACTGGGAAACTCCGCAGGGTGAGTAAAGATATGCGCTAGCAGCGCGAATAATCCTCCTGCCAAAGCAAACGTTTCCCCCCTTTCCCTCACCCTATCTTATCTGAGCACATGCTATTGTTCAGCCAAACGCCGCAAGGTTTAATTTTATCCTCTAAAGGGGGGGCGCTTCGCGCTCAAGATATGGCGGCAAAGTGGAAATAAAACATGGTCTTACCCAGTTTCAGTGGCAATGTTATTGTTGCCAAACTGTCATATAGACTTGAGCTTTCCAGCCCACTTCACAGAAAGAGAGAGAGAGACAAAAGGAAGGAAGACAGAGGTAGAAAGAATTGTACACGAATGTGGTGTTATTGCTATTGTTAAAAAGGGTTGGTGTAGACAATATGTGGGAAAGGAAACTCAAACGCGAACTCAAGAAATTACACCGCTCTGTCTGTATCGTCTAAAGCTCGCTAGCCGTAAAAACCGGATCATCATTCCGTCGCCGGGACTTACCCATTCCCGTTTAGACAAGGTATACCGATGAGTTAAAACGTTCACCGACGATTACGATACTTCCTAATGCGAATTCTGAGCGTAGCTTCGTGTTGGGGCAACACCAACTGTGTTTGAAGCTTTGGCTTTCCGCAGTCGTAGCAATGTAACATTCGTTACATATTGCCACAGAAACAGCCAGCGCTCGAGTGCTACGCGTTCGCTCTCTTTCGTCCTCGTTCGTTCTATCGGCGACGCCGCTCAACGCAGGAACGAGCGCCTAAGAGCTGGGCGCTAAAACGCCGGGCCTGCGCGGAACGCGCAGCACAGTCCCATCGAAAGCTGGTAGTGCGGCCTTTCTAGAGTCCGTTCTAAACTCTCTTGGGGCAACTAATACAAATACAGATGCAAAGTATCCACTACGCCATAAATCATTTTTTGTGAAGCAAGACAGCCCCCACCACGTCATTATTCGTTTTTCTGCGGATAAGCGAGGTACCCGCTACACATCTGTAAGACATTATGTGCACTTTCTTGATGCTGTATGTACTGATGACGATGAAGAATTTTGGCTGAGCACTTTGCAGTGGGTGGGAAGCCTTAAATCACACACACGTTGCGCAATTAGCATTGTGTGATAACTGGTTGTTATTTTATTCTTCTGCCACGCTATATTATATAGGTCAACGCGATTCTTTGCCCGATATGACGCCTGCATAGGCTCTTTTTGCGAATTGGTTTCAAGTACCAGCGTGGCTCTGTTTTTTTTTTTTCCAGACACCTTTTTCTTCCTTTATTACCGGTTTATTAACGTCGCAAAAAAAAAAAAAGAAGACAGTGTGGCTCTGTGGTAGAATACTCTACTGCCACGCAGAGGGCCCGGGTTTAAATCGCATTCGATCCTGCGAATTTTTTTTTCTCATTATGTTTCTCCACTGTTTGTTTCTCCACTGTCTACCGCTCAACGCAGGAGCGGGGGCCTAAGTGCTGCGCTCTAAAAGTCATGAAGCAGTCTGCCACGTTCCTGTGGAAACAAAGTAGATCCCATGACACAGAGTGGCCAGTATGAAACTACAGGAAAACGGCCGTTCCTTCACCCTCCCCCCCCCTTCTTATTATGTAATCTCATGAAGGCATTCGCAAGATGGCCGCTAGACAATGTTTTCGGTTGATATGGTTCGCATGCTGCGAAAATTGCAGGGGAATTTGAGGGCTCGTTTTTCTTTGTTGGACGCAACCTTAATGAGAACCAACCGACAATCAAGACGCAAGAGATATAGTGAATGACACAATCATTACTTCGCAGGCTGCGCTTGTCTCACGTGATTCGTCATCTTTAGTTTCACGCTATTCTCAGCATGACTCCACGTCAACGGGACGGGCACTTCTATAAACATTAATTGGTCGCTACTGCGATGTTTTTACACAGCCACATGATAGCACAGATACCTTTCACTCTGTTTCGAGTTCGCGCTTGCGCGTAACCTTGCTTGATACTTCGATGGCTAAGGAAAATCACATGTTTCAGATGAACGAGATGATCCAAGCCTGCGCCGAAATAACGTCAGAACACCTCAAGAACGCGGCTCAGCAGAAAAAAGACATTGACATCAAGCAGTAAGTGAAGAAATATGTTGGTGGATGTTTAAATATGGATGTTTAGATTTCCGTCTTTACAGTTACATTGAGCGGACAACCTAGCGGTTATTTACGCTGTGCAACAACCATTGGCAGGACGTTGACTGTGCCACACTGATTACTTCTTCCCAACTACTTTAAAAGCGACAGTACACCCCACAGGATATAGTGGCTTTATATTATGCACAAGTACGAGGGCTATTCAAAAAGTTAGGGCCGTTTGCTATTATTTAAATATTTACACATTAGAATGAAGATTTAATTGTGCAGCACCATCTGTTAATACTTCGCGAAGGTACTGCAGTTACTGTTCTGACTCAGTAATCGTCCTCTTGTCGGGGAATGCAAACGACAATGTCGGCGAAAATTGTTTCTCGCGCCATTTCTCGAGCCTGTGCGAGCTGTAATTCAATTTTTGCTTGCAAAAGAATCATCAGCTTCTCATATTTATGCGAAATTGTGCCTAGTTTATGGACATGAAGTGATGAGTGAAGGAAAGGTAATAAAATCGTGTCGAGACTTCACAAATGGCCGCACGAATGGGCACGACTAAGAGCGGAGTGGAAGGGCCAGAATCCAGACCAATGAAACTGTTCAACAAGTGGACCGGGCATTGCGATTAGGTCGACGACTGACACACTTAGTGGTCTGTCAGATGAATTTCCTCTTGCCAGCCGCACTACAATTTGCACGATTGTAACTGAAAAGCCCAGATATCTCAGTGTGTGAAAGGTGGGTACTAAAAATGCTTACCGGCCAACTCAAACAGCAAAGAATTCCCAGGCGGCGGAATTCTATGCAGAAGGACTAAAGAAACTGGTGCAGCGGTACGAAAAGTGCTTAGAATTGAACGGTGATTATGTAGAAAGGTGGAATAGTCTTGTGCTAAACTAAACCAGCTAATGAAAACTTTTACTAACGAATATTTATTTCTTGGGGGCCAAACGGCCCTTACTTTTTGTGTAACCCTCGTACACATCTGTAACTAATAGATTGAAGACGCTTCTCCACACACGGCGTTTCATTCTTTACTGGAAAAAGCGCGATGCATTTAACCATACATAAGGTTGCTCATTAGTGAAGCAATAACCTGTCAACAGCCACTGTTACTTATAGTTCTCACTTATGTAACCGAGCATGCTCTTTTGGGGATTCCTGCTCTTTCTAATAGACGGCAGTCTTATGAGGAGCAAAGATAAAAACTCCCTGTTACTTACGTTCAAATGAAATGTTGAAATACAACTGCACAGAAGTTCGAGTTTCCATTCCTGCCTTTCCTTTCTTCGTTAAACTGGTCACCAACTTTTTATTAGAGAAAGGTGAACGTACTGCACTCAAGATCAGAAATTAGTATGTTTTCAAGCTACGCAATATCGCTAAACGCTGTCGCACTGCAGGTTTTACAGCCACTATGCTCTGGATGTCATCGCGAGGTGCGCTTTCGGCACGAAGTTGGACTCTCACACCGATGCGACCAACGAATTCGTGACAAAAGCAAGGAAAGCGTTCTCCGGTGGAATTACCCTTCCTCTTGTATTGTTTTGTAAGTACATAATCTTTCAGACTCTTCTCATTACGACTTACGTACTCGCTATGAGGAGAGTATGGAGGGAAAATGCTCGCGTCATCTCATACCCGTGCGTGCATGTTTCTTTTACAGTTCTGTTACCTGGCCTAATGAAGGCCCTGCGAATAAAGCCGCTCAACTCGGATGCTTTTGAGTACTTCAAGGACGTTTCTCAGAGCATTATTCAAAAGAGGAAACAAAAACAATGCGTAAGTTCGGCTTGTTTGTAGTACTGAATGATCTTAACACACCTTGTGTGAAAGTGTTCGAAAGTGCCATGTAATCTCGCTTAGAAACTGGGGCCGATTGCACGCGACTTAACGTACGAAAGTGTTTTTTTTTTCTACGATTAGGGAGCCACGTCCAAAAATCATATGTTCAGTATCACTATTGCATGAAATACCCGCTTATGAACAAGTGAGTCAGGATGAGGGAAGGATGGTGCAGGCCGGTCATGAGGAGTGATCAGGACTGTAAGCGTGAAAGCCAAAGTTACGGTTATGCCACATTTACTGGAGACAGGAAAAACGGAAGGGTGCTGATCACTTAGTTCTAACCTTCCACGTTTCATTTTGCGCGTACAGTAGGCCTACTCGGTTGTTGCCTAAATCTCCTTGAACAACGCCTCCGTAGTAGCATGACCGAAAAATTGCTTTTAGAGCTATATACTACAACGGAAGTCCAACAGCAATTCGGCCTCATAACGAGTGGGAAAGACTACTTCGTGAGATCAGGGAGACATTTTGGTGGAATGCATGATAACGATGCCCAACTGCATATTTAAATACGATTTGGACAAAAAGACTAATCTGGTGGCCATGTTATTCACTCTTGTTAAAATACCGAGGGAAATGAATACTTTCATGCGAGTCTATGAAACTTGTAATTGCGACAACTTGTAACCCTTACATGGTAATTGACGGTGTTCGGAAATCCGATCTATTCGCCGGAAATCTGACGAACGTTTAGGATGACAGCGTTTTTAAGTTAACTAACCCCATACCTTATCTATTATTTTTATTATTTATTCCTTTAGCGCCAGGAAGACTTTCTGCAACTCATGATGGACGCTCGGGAAGGCGCCCTACAGGAAAGTGCCGAATCTAACCCCGGCAAAGAGTCCTCGGAAATCTTCAACCTCGACTCCGAGATCAAGAACGACATCGCTTGCGTCTCTAAGGGTGAGTGCTTCAACTCGAAACGTGACTTACAGGTTGTACTAAATGTACAGAATCGTAATATCTATTCGGCGCCGCATTACCTCGTCACCCGTCGTGACAGCTGATAGCGGCTAAGTTTTCGCGCTGCTAAGGACGAGGCTGCGGGCTCGGTTCCCGATCGCGGAGGTCGCATGATCAGGGACATCAGATTTCGGAGGCGACCATAATTCCTGACTTAGGAGTCTGGTAATGGCGCTCGAACATCGGCGTTGCCGTGTGCCCTGGTGTAGTCCTTGTGTTAACTATATATATTATATGTTTCGCGCGCTGCCGAAGCCGATCTCAGAGGCCACATATACGTGGCTTCTATTGAAAGAAGCGCGTTGTTCAGATCTGCTCTGCCAGATACCGCAAAGATCCCAGCTACTCATAACCTTTCAGTGAACTCAAATATTTGAGTTCACTGCCGTGATCGTTTACCGACCACCCTCGGGGTGTAAAGCAAAATTCATTAAATTCATTGAGGACGTTTTCGTGTACTTGTGTCCTACTGGCTTTCCATTTGTGATAATGGGTGATGTAAACATCGATATGCTGTCTCAGGATGCAATTTCACGGCAGTTAATAGCGCTGGCAAATTCATTTGCCTGTAATAACGTAATTTCTAAGGCAACCCGACTAACTGCACAGTCTGCAACACTACTTGATATATGTTTTACGAACACACCCCCACCGTCTTGCGTTGCTGGATCGCTGGCAGTAGATATAAGCGATCATCTGCCGATCTTTTGCACCATTCCTTCTTCCAATTGTGCTTGCAAAAGCAATGAAAAAGTACGGTGTCGCCAGATCAACGCTAAGACGCTTGGAATCTTCCGGCATCGTGTTATCGCGACAGACTGGAACCACGTGTTACAAGAAAGGGATGCTAACTCGGCATACAAGCTATTCATTGATAAACTTATACATTGTTATGATGAAGCTTTCCCGGTGTCGGTGAAGAACGCAAAACGCCAGAAAATTAGAAAACCTTGGATAAATAATGCGCTATTTAAAAAAATTACAAAGAAGAACAACATGTACCATGCATTTATAAAGACACGAGATATCAAATTACTAAGCGAGTTCAAAAAATACAGAAACCATCTAAATGGTGAAATAAGGCGCGCTAAATTCAGGTATTATGAGAATTTATTTAGTAGAATAAGTGATAATCCGAGCAAAATTTGGAACGAGATTAGAAATCTTTCTGGTCAAATAAAACAAAGCCACATTCCTAGGGTTCTGGATAACTCTAGTGGTCTTGGTTACCGAGATGTGGCAACGGCAATGAATGACTACTTCATAAAAGTTGTGATTTCGATGAAGTGAGGTATGACGAGGATCCACAATTGCCTGTAAATGACCGTCGCTTATCTAACTCCATAGTTCTGCACACTATCTCATGCCATGAAACCGAAGAATTAATAACTAAGATTAAAAACAATTGCGCAGCAGGTTATGATGATATTAAACCTATACCAATAAAATACGTCGCTGATGTTATATCACCTGCGTTGTCACATATTATTAATTTAACTCTTGTTACCGGCGTCTTTCCCGATGAATTAAAAATAGCTCGCGTGTGCCCGGTTTTCAAGGGTGGTAATGACCAAGAGATTGGAAACTACCGACCAATATCGGTACTACCGATTCTGTCAAAAGTTTTTGAAAGTGCTATTAATATTAGATTACAAAAATTTTTTGCGAAGTACAATGTAATAAGTGATGCCCAATTTGGCTTTCAAAAATGTAAATCCACCGAGCTTGCATTACTTAATATAAAAAACGAGATCCTAACCAATTTTGAGAAAAAGCTATATACGCTTGGACTTTTTGTTGATTTCCGCAAAGCGTTCGACACCGTGCACCACAGTGTTCTTTTAGAAAAACTTAATAACTACGGTGTCCGTGGAGTTGCCAATAGGTTAATTCAAAATTATTTAACAGACCGCTATCAGTATGTCGCTATTAATCAAGAGATATCTCCCCGTGCGAGGGTCAACAAAGGTGTCCCACAAGGATCGATACTTGGTCCTTTATTGTTTATAGTTTATGTAAATGACTTGTGTGACATTCCGGATTCTCCTAAATTAATCATGTATGCTGACGACACTAATATTTTTTTTGCTGGTTCCTCGATCTCTGAACTTGAAAGGACTGTAAACGCATATCTAAATAAGTTGTCTTGCTGGCTTAAAGTAAACAAGTTGCGGCTAAACACGAGTAAAACTAAATATATGTTGTTTGCGCCCATCAATAAGCCACGGAATATAAAGCCAATAGTCTCCTTTGAGGGTCAGACCTTAGAACAAGTCAAGGTACAGAAATTCTTAGGTGTGTGGTTCCAGGAAGACCTTTCCTGGAATGAACATATAAATAAATTGGCAGCAGATCTAAGTAGAAGTGTTGGATGCATGTACAAACTATGTCCATTATTACCACTTTGGCTAAAGAAAGCATTATATTATACACTGTTATATTCCAGGCTAAGTTATTGTGTCTTGTGTTGGGGAACAACGACAGCACAAAACTATAAGACATTACTTACACTTCAAAAGAAGGTACTACGAATGTTCGAGGGATATTACGGTCAACCGCAAGGACTTAGCGCACGTCCGTTATTCTCTAAATATCTCATATTACAAGCAAACCAAATATATTATTATAAGTTATTATTGTATATCCAAAATAATAAACTATACCCCATGTACGATTCTTCTCGATGTGCTGAGTACTGTCTCCGTACACATAGTATACGAACTCCGCAAATTAGAACAACCTATGGTCAACAACATATTGATTATCAAATACCGAGTGTCCTCAACAAACTTAATGACATAGTTGACCTAAATAAGAAAACTTCCAAAAATAAGTTTAAGGAAATTCTCCTTTATAATGGCATTGTATACGCATAATACAGACATTTGGATTATTCATTACTTTATATGTCCCAACTGCTTAGAGTACAGTTACACTCTTTGTCTCCTTTTGTTTGTTTTTTTTTGTTTGTTTGTTCAAGCTGCTTAGGAATGTGTATCTGCAGACGCTTTCTTTACGTCACGTATTGCATATATTGCGATAACGATGTGTTTTTAGGTACTTCAGTACTATTTACTGTCCTGTTCCTTTTTATGTTTGTGATGGTTATATGTTTGATCAGAATTTGCAAACTGTATTTGTATAAAATGATGTTCTCTAATTGTGTCTAAGTTGTGTATGACATGTTATAATAGTTTTTATTTTATGTTATTATTATTTCTTTTGCCAGACTGTATTTCGGAGCAAAAGCCTCCGTCAGGCTAGGTAGCCTTTTGCTTTTGCTTCGTTTTTTCTGTTGTACGTACAGAAATAAAACAAATCTCAAATCTCAAATCTCTCAATCTCAAATATTTTAATTAATTATCCGGAAAGCAATTCGTACTTATGTAAAGTCATGCTTCAATATCATATATGTATCTAACGTAGCCCTTAACGTGAACCAAAACCACCGATTTTTAGGAGACTTTTTATGAGTATTCTTAAAACCGGAAGTAAGTACTCGACCGGATATGCTTTGACAATGCAAATGAGTTCTGCGGAATCCTGCAAGGTGGCGGAAGGGTCAAGAAAGGGAAAATAAACAACCACCCGTTTGTAGCACGAAGCGACAAGGAAAGCCATACCGATTTCTCAGAAAGAAAGCTTCTTAGTTGCCGAAAAATTCGTCTTGGTCCGGCGTTCGAATCCGGGACCAACGCCTTTGCGGGGCGGTCGCTCTACCAGTTGAGCTAACCTGGAAGCTAGCAACTGGCAGCACGAGTGCGAATCCATCGACAACTCCAAGCACACACATAGTAATGTATTACTATGTGTTACTATGGTAACGCATTACTCTGTATTACTCTGCATCACTATGTGTCCATACACTTCGAGTTGTCCATGAATTCGCCCTCGCGCTCCCAGTTGCTAGCTTCCTGGTTAGCTCAATTGGTAGAGCGACCACCCCGGAAAGTCGCTGGTCCCGGGTTCGAACCCCGGACCAGGAGAAATTTTAACACGAGTGTTTTATGCCGGGGTCCACCACGGCTCCACTGACGTATTTCGGTCACGGATATGACGTTGTAAAATATAAGGACTAACAGATGGCAAAGAAAAAAAACTACGAGAAGTTCCGTCACCGAGAGTCGAACTTAGACCCCTCGCTCCGCAGCGCGCGGCGCGAAACGATTAAGGCCGAACCATATAGAGCGTTTTTACCGGCGTTTGCCCGGCGTTTCGTACGCCGGCGTCCCTCGACGTCGACGCTACCGGTGACGGTGGCCGAAACGTCCACCTCTGGACAGTCCAGACATCACGGGCGGCAGCGTCGACGCCGGAAGCAGTTCGATGGACGCAGAACCAATCCGCGTGCGGCTGGCAGCGACTTCCGCTACGTAACGGCCTCGTTGCTGCTGCCAAAATGGCTGCCGCCCGCCTCGAACCTATTAAGTCGTCGTCGTGCGCTATGTGGCCCTTAAGTTCTCAACTGATGCTTGTATTTGACTTAGCTTGTTCCCTAGAAGCTTCGGCAGCAAAGCGCTCGTGATATCTTAGAACTCTTTCCGAGAGCCGTACTCAAGTTCATCGGTAGGCTTAGCAGGAATGAGTGTATTGGCCGAATACGTGGCCTCAAAGATGTGCGGCCGCTTCAAGCTCAGAGGCCATATATTACAAGTTTGTGGTTCTTCTCAATGTCAATAGCTGGCGCTACAAGTCAAAAAAAAAAAAGATAGACTTTTCGGCGGCACTGTGACTCGTTTTTTGCACCACAGAACTGCAAATGAGACATAAAAGCTATAATCAGGAATATATCTTGTTGGTCCATTGACGGAAACTGTACACTGTTTTACGAGGTGTCAGGTTCATTCCCTCTGGTCACACTGTGCGACGCTGAGTTAACGCTCCTCATATGGTTTGCCGCCCTCTCTGACGGCGTTGATGCGACGACGCCGAGGGACGCAACATCAGAAAACGCCGGCTGAAACGCTCTATATGGTTCGGTCTTTAGGCCACAGACGGCACGTTCTTCGCCATGCTAACGGCGAGCTATTTATATACACCATTTGCCGGTGGCGGTACTCAGAGACCGGTGGTACATCAGCGTGTTTTTGTTATCACTAGCGAGATGGCGCGAAGGGCTCGAAGAGCGTAAAGCCTTTAGAAGAGCGCGCTTTAAAGATCGACGTCAGGATGAGTGTGCGATCGTCAGGATGAGTGCGCGCCTCTACAGGGCGTGGTCGCTCGTGCACGCGCTAATCTCTTGATCGCGGTGGTTTGTACGTCTTGTGCTGTCACAACAAGTTTGTGTTGAGAGCACGAAGGTCACTACTCTCACGCAGCGGCCGCTTTTGCGAAAGGAGCGCGCTGCTCACATGAAAATGTTACAACTGTGACAGTTCGCGCTCACCCTGCGTATGTTCGCTGCATGCGTCCTTTCTGCTTGAGCAGCGGGTTGTAAGTTGCGAGCTGCTTGCCGTTCTTCGAGTGGCATTACAATTTGTTGCTATAGCATTCATTCCTTCGCCGTGTGGGCGAAAGAATGCCCAACAAACGCTCAACTACGTCTGTGAAGTCACGTTTCACTTTCGTGTTATACCGATTCCCATGACAAAGGGATCAGCCCTTTTTTTTTTCGGCAACTGAGAAGCTTTCATTCTGAGAAATACGTATGGATCTCCTCGCGCATTCATGCTTCAAACGAGTGGTTGCCTATTTTCCCTTTCAGGATTTAGTTGGAAGAGAAAAAAAGGGAGTGTCTCTAGGCGCTCGCGCCACTAAAGTATGCATAATACGTGCGATCCGTTGGTGTTCGTTGCTGATGGAAAAGTTGACATCTTCTCATGTTCCCTTTCTATTTCTAGCATTGTCTGAAGACGAAGCGTTGGCTCAGTGCGTGCTGTTCTTCCTCGCTGGTCAAGACACGACATCTTCTGTCATCTCGTTCGCCGTCTACTCGTTGGCACTGAACCCCGAAGTACAGGCCAAGCTTCGCAAGGAAGTCGACGAATGCTTTGCTACGCATGTAAGTACCTCTGCTTAAACCTTACACAACATAGAGTCTATGTCACTAGTCTCCAGAGAAATGGTCTAAAGAGAAAGGTTGGACGCAGTTTGTTCAATGCCAGTCAATTTGCGGGAATGTCGGTAATGTTCAATGTTAGGCAATGTTCGCAGGCGCCCAGAACTCATGAGTGCTTTTGTTGTCCGCGTGATTTGCTTGCTTTGTTCGTATTTTATGTTTTGAAGGGGTAATAAAAGCAGTGACAAATTAAAACTACGTGCTTTCTTGCAAGATCAGCTTCCGGTAATAAGTACATTTATCCGTTAGCGTGTTCGTACTTGACAGAATATCAATATCATTTAATTTGCGCTGTGCAAACATGTCGTACATTCTCGTACATTATCGTACATTATCGGCAGCGATTCTATCCATTATTTTTTTGCCTGTAGAAGCATTGTGTAAAAAGACAAGCTTTTGTTCAATACTCAAGCGTCCTATATTTATACTTGCAGGGAAAGGAGCCAAGCCTCGATGCGATTTCTAAGTTGCCGTATTTGCATTGCGTTGTGTCGGAGACCTTGAGGATGTATCCACCAGCTCCACGGTAAGTTCAGCTCAGCAGCAAATAAGCGCAGTCGCTAGAGTTCCTCTAGAAATTTTTAAAATTAGCACACGCACGTTGTAATCGTTACAAAACATGTGCGCTACTACAAGAACACGGACTAATCGTTTGTAAGTGATTAGTTTTGCGAGCATTATTGCGTACATGCCACTTGCAGCTTGTTAGCAAATCGTATCTTTGAAAATAGTGTCACTTTCGAAAAGAATAATAATAATTGTTGGGATTTTCTGCCCCAAAACCACGATATGATTATGAGGGACGCCGTAGTGGAGGGCTCCGGAAATTTTGAATATCTGGTGTTCTTTAACGTGCACCTACGTCTAAGTACACCAGCTTCTAGCATTTCGCCTCTATTGAAATGCGGTCGCAACAGCCGGGATTCGATCCCGCGACCTTCGGGTTAGCAGTCGAGCCCCAAAACCGCTAGACCACTGTGGTGGATAACGGCAGTGGTAAGTGTGGGCTTCGCGGAAACACGAAAGAAAAAAGTTATATTCCGTTGAGCTATAGAGCTGGCGTAGACCTTTGAGAATCGCATGGACCTCGGTCACAATAGGGATCAATGTCTGAATCACAGTAACAGCAACAGCAACAATGTGGCGATGAACAATAAACTTGTGAATTGAAATATTTGCTTACTCTTGATATTGATGTTTTTCTTCTTCGGCAGCCTCGAGAGGTCCGCCCTCGAAGACTACGTTCTCGGTGACTCGGGCATCCGGGTACCCAAGGGTTGCGTCGTAGGAGTACCAGTGTACGCTATGCATTATGACCCAGAGTTCTTTCCGAATCCGGAGAAGTTCGACCCCGACAGGTGAGGGTGTCTGTTTACGCAGGCTTTGTTCACGCTTACTAAAATACATTAAATAATTGTGTTAATAACAAAAATTAGGATTCCGTCCCATAAGCGAAGATCGAAGCGAAGATGTAACGATTACACTAGGTCAGGCATGCACACGCATGCCTGACCTAGTGTTTCTGTTTTCTTTCTTTCTTTCTTTCTTTCTTTCTTTCTTTCTTTCTTTCTTTCTTTCTTTCTTTCTTTCTTTCTTTCTTTCTTTCTTTCTTTCTTTCTTTCTTTCTTTCTTTCTTTCTTTCTTTCGAATTACGCAACGCTCCCTTTTCTTCATGCCGGGAATTGGGAGCTTCACCAACGTGCTTTGCAGCGCAACACCTTTGTTGCTACAAGCAACAACGACGGTCATGCGCGAAACAATGAAATGCAACAGTGAAAGCAACAATGAAACGACAAGTGACCTCGATGAAAGATCACATTGCCATATCAGAAACGGCTCATATCCGACAAGCCCACTATCGAGAGAGCATCGATATTGGAAAACGGCGCGCAGAAATACGCATGTGTGACCGGCGCGCCTTCGAGGACCTCATTTGTGTACACCCGCATTTCTGTACACTCGCCGGCTCTGGGTTTTTCGCGAACTATGCCGCCACCGCTACCGCCGTTGCCATCGAAATCTGTAACTCACAGAAGCGTCACTTGAAAATAATGACTATTGGTGGGCTTTTACGTGTTAAAACCACGATGTGATTATGAGGCGCACCGTAGTGGAGGGCTCTGAAAATTTTGACCACCTGGGGTTCTTTAACGTGCACCTAAATCTAAGTACAGGGGCCTCTATCCTTTCGCATCCACCAAAATGCGACCCCTGCGGCCGGGATCGATCTGGCGGATTTCAGGTCAGCAGCCAAGCACGGTAACTGTGTTATGACGTTGCAATAGAATAAATTTGTCACTCACTCGCTGACTCACTTTGCGATAAAAGCCAAACACATGCAGTGAAGGATGAAAGCAATGCTTTGACGCAGGTGAAAGCGTTTTTAAAATATAGAATGCGTACTTTGGCTGCTCGCACTTACGTCACTTAACGAGCGATAACGTTATTCACTTATAGCTTTCAGGTTGTCGCACATTTCGCGTGCACAGTATTGAAGCTCCAATCACGGGTTTTCAAAGTGCCAAGGAGTTGAAGTTTATGGTACGGTTTTTACTTTCTTTTTTACTTTCACTTATTCTCTATAAAATTGTGCTTTAGAAAGAGGGGCTGTAGAAGTGTACAGCAGTGCACCGCAGAGAATGAGCTCTGAATTAATCTTGCGCACTTCAGTTTCAACAGAGCCTGTTCAAGTGCATTTCCGCAAAGCTCAAATGGAACGCGTCAAACACAATGCTGCCATAGTATTTTTATTGCGATAGCAATTCTATGGACACTCTAGCCGCATTTTTGCCGTCGCCGTCATGTTCCGTGTAGAGTCCAAATGCATTACAACGCCCCGCGCGGCGTATGTTCTGTGCGCGAGTGAAAGCGTGCGAAGGCTGCCGCCGGTCGCGTATCAAGCAGCGATGAAACGCGCCGGCCGTCTCCGTCACGCGGAGGCGCGTGGAGTGATGCCGGAGGAGGAAGGGGGATGGGCGTCGTTCCAGCAGCAAGTGCGAACTTTGTTCAAACGAGCGCGGTCGCGCGTGCTATCTCGAAGGAGGTCAGCAGACTGCTCTTACATATGGGCTGTTCTCTCACCGCTTTGAGCTGAAGCGATAGACAACACGAAGGACGCTTCTTTCGCTTGAGCGGCCGTATTCTCTTATGCCAGCGCTTTCTAGAGTTACGGCAGATCGGATGCTAAATGGGTAGCTGCTAGCCCTACTTCATATACATACGTATTTATTCGTATTCATACTCCTTCGTATACATCGCCTTCATCGTTCGCCCTTGCAGCGAAACCATAACTTTTCTTTCGTACCATGCCCAACGCATGCAGTCGCGGCTGTTTGTAAATGAATCCGCGACATCATGCGTCGCCGCAGAAGTTCACAGTCACTGAACGAATGAAGTACAACCTGTTGCCCAATGCCCTTCAAGCTTGCTCATGAGGCTATTTCCTTACACGCAGATTCAGCGAAGAAAACGTCGGTTCCATACGTCCGTACACCTACCTGCCTTTCGGAGCCGGGCCCCGAAATTGCATAGGCATGCGGTTCGCCTTGCAGGCTGTCAAGTTATCGCTCCTCCATTCTGTACACAGCGTGCAGTTCGTGCCCACGGAGAAAACAGACGTAAGTTTTATTTCCACATGGACCTCATGGAAAAGATTTGGCTGTTACTTCGAGGCGATTTTACTGATTGCGGTTGTGTTGACTGAAAGCTTGGCTATATTCAAGATTAAAAACCGCGAATTTATACTGAGTTAACGGTTCGCACGTAAGCTGTGTACGTAGATCAGGCGATAATGATTGTGTAAGCAAAATATATAGCAAGCACGAGCACACTTGTCTTTAAAGCTTAAAAATAAACCAAAACGCTCCTAATTTCTCAAAGGCAGCCGGTCTTCTCGACAGGAAAGATGGCGTCATAGGGCACATATGAAGTCACGGTTACCAACCCAAGTGCATAAATAGCCAGTTACGACGCTAAGATGCACGGACATTCTCGTGACACGCAGGGCGAGCCGAATCGCCAATTGATGAGCGGTGTACTCGAAGAAGCAAACGGAAACGAATAAGAAATGAAGGGTATACGTCATCGCGACAGGAACCTGACTACCGAAGGCGTGTCTAACGACGTTGCTCGGATTGTAGACGCTTTACCGTTTAGCCTTTCGTGTTTTCTGTTTTCCACGCTTTGACGTGAATTGCACTTGCAGCAGTGACCTTCAGTTTCAGACATGTCGCTGTGGGCTAGCAGGTAAAAACACCCCGAATTTACTGAGCGAAACCAAAGCGCTGGACTTCAGGGAGAATGAGAACGCAAAGACAAGCTAACAACTGCTCATCTTTCAGAAAGAGACAGATAGAAATACATGAAACCAACGCGCATGCGCAAAGCGGTCCTCTTAAGGATACCTTGATGCGTTTTCGCGGGGTCGCTTGTTGGACTTCGGCCATTAATACAGAAGCGCCTTTGCTAGAGGGTTCATGCCCTCTTTTGCAACCCAGTTGCGGAATACACTCACCGCTGAACGCGCTCGGCACATATTACGACTCCTGAAATATATATACGCCTTGACGCGCACCACTCATTGAATAAAGCGAGTAGCTTTCTCAATACGTTAAGCTATTTCCTCACAATCACCATTGACGGTTTCTACAAGATTCTTTTCCTTTTGTCATTCGCAGGTGCCGCTCAAATTCGCCATTGGCCTGGGCATTCTGAATACCAAGAACATCACCGTGGGCATCAGAGAAAGGCCCGAGCGATGATGTTGGACGATTATGTTACACGCGAAGTTATCATTGCATTGTACAGTATCATCCGCATGTACATTCTTTCAGACTAACTTATTCCTTGATGCCTGTACATATCATTTCAAAGGAAAACTTCTGTGTACATAAGTCACGCTTTGTTTCCTTTAACTGTGTTATACAATTTTTAATAAACATTGTTTTGCACCGAGTATCTCGCTCAGACATATGAAAACACATAGACGTTTCGAACATTTCTGGTATGCATTTGTCAATGTAGGATCGCAAAAGACGAGACTGGGGGACTCGAAGGGTCAGTTCAAGACGAAAAGCCAAAGGCCGTGTTCTTAGATTTAGGTGCACGTTAAAGAACCCCACGTGGTTGAAATTTCCGGAGCCGCCACTACGGCGTCCCTCATAATCATATCCTGGTTTTGCGACTCTAAACCCAAATATTATAATATGCAAAACAAAACAAAACTAAGATAACTTAAAACAGCTTAGCATAGCGGTTCCAAGCCGAAGGTACAGCGTAGCCGGGTGGCCTTATTTCTTCTTAAGACGAAAGCCTTAGATGCCTCATCAAGCGCGAATTTGACCGTCGGCGTACCTAGAGTAGGCTGCACGCGGGCAACATTGGCGGCGGCGGCCATTTCCCTTCCGGAACGTCCGGCGCGTTGGTAGCGTGTGTTGAGAAGTGACCGATCTTTTTGCCTCGATGCCCTGTACCGCTCGGCATAACTGCAATATCTGTGTGTGTGTGTTTCTTCAAAAGGATATCAGAAGTGATTTCGAGTCATCGACAGTCATGAATCGACTGCGCAGTAAGCGGTGTAGCTAATGAAACGTGCGTCGAATGTTGCCATGTGCTCGCGAACTCTCTTCGTGGCTTCATCGTCTCTTTTCGTTTCACGGCCGGGTGTGTTCGCAAGGTCCGGAGCTGCAGACATAGGTGCATTAGCGTAATGACCGTGCGAGATGCCATTTACTTTGAAATTTGGTGAATGTTGACTGTTTGCGCTAGCTTTGTAGTCGATTTTCAGGTTCACTTCATAGCGCATTCGAAAACATTATCGAACATCGAGAATATTCAGCATGCGTCCTTCGACTGATCGCTGACGCATACCTTACTTGCGCGCAATCATTTAAGGCCTTACTGAACTTTTTGCGTGCCAGTGGCCTATTGAATAGGCTTTAGTACTCCCGCTTACAGCTTCCTTTTGTTTATATCTTTTTTTATCCGCGCGCTGCTCTTCTCTCCGCGGTCCTTTCCATCCTTCTTCCCCTT
>NC_051180.1:89690148-89762472 GCF_013339695.2 Rhipicephalus sanguineus | reverse complement strand
ATGTGAACATTTAGTTTCCGGTAATTTTGGTTTCAAGTGAGTTGCTGAATATGTTGCCATTTGTTATGTGCAGGTATGCATAGCAATCTGTGTTTTTGTAATTTGCTTCAAATAACCATTCAGCGTTTGTACAGCAATGTTTCTACATATTATTCCATTTAAACGTAGTGAATCGTTCTTTTCGCACTTCTAATTGCCTGCAATGCCATGACAAAGGCGCGTTATTTCACAGTTTATTTCTCCGCTCAGTGCAAACAGCGCCTAACCAAGCGCATGATACAGACCCTAGTTTTCCATAATGCATTGTGGCACCGCCACAGTGGTGTAGCGTTTATGGCACCCGACTGCTGACCCGAAGGTCGCGGGATCGATGGAGGCGAAAATGTTTAAGGCCGGTGTACTTAGATTTAGGTGCACATTAAAGAACCCCAGGTGGTCGAAATTTCCGGAGCCCTCCACTAGGCGTCGCTCACAGTAATATTGTTACGTAAAACGACACGAGGCGTGACTATTTACAAGTGTATTTGCACTGATGTGCACAGCATCGATCAAGATGGAGGACAGCACCCACAGCAGAACGACAGGCCAGTCCTCTTTGTCGTCTTCTGTATGCAGAATGTTTTGCTCTTGATGGGTTAGCTACGTAGCATAACCCCCGGCGGTAAAAGCGCCGTCTCGGTGCACTTTAAACATGTTCTTCAGAAGGAGGGCGGTATTGTTTGAGCCGACTGACGTGCACTACGTCGCTGGGCGTGTTTGCAGGCGGGTTAGTCTCCGAGACGGGAACGATCTCGTAGGTGACATCCGTTACCTGGCGGACGATACGGTATGGACCCATGTAGCGGGATAACAACTTCTCGGACAGGCCAACACGACGAACTGGGCACCACAGGAGAACGAGGGAACCAGGCGAGAAATGAACGTCGACATGCCTGCTCTCGTAGAGGGTCTTCTGGGTTGCTTGTGAAGCCGACAGCCTAGAGCGGGCGATCTGACGCGCGTAATCTGCACGAGCGATAGCATCCCGTGCGTATTCGCTCGGCGGAGATGTAGTAGCCGGAAGTAGGGTGTCCAGTGGTAACGTCGGATCACGGCCATAGAGCATATAAAAAGGTGTGTAACCGGCGGTATCATGACGCGATGAATTGTAAGCGAAGGTCACGTGAGGCAGCGCCAGGTCCCAGTCATGGTGGTCAGATGAGACATACATGGAGAGCATGTCCGTGAGAGTGGGATTTAGGCGCTCGGTGAGGCCATTTGTTTGGGGATGGTAGGAAGTAGTCAACTTGTGCTGCGTTGAGGATGAGCGTAAAAGATCGTCAATTACTCGTGACAAAAATGCGCGGCCACGATCGGTGAGCAGTTGACGAGGAGCGCCATGGTGTAGAATGACGTCGTGGAGCAAAAAGTCGGCAACGTCAGTAGCAGTGCCGGTGGGGAGCGCTTGAGTGATGGCGTACCTGGTCGCATGGTCTATAGCAACGGCGACCCACTTGTTGCCAGAGTTGGACTCAGGAAAAGGGCCGAGAAGGTCTACACCAACACGGAAGAAAGGTTCGGTAGGGATGGAGATCGGGTGGAGGAGTCCAGCAGGGGGTGCGGCAGGTCGTTTCCGACGTTGGCATTTATCTCAGGAGGCCACGTAACGTCGAACGGACCGGGCGAGACCGCGCCAAAAGAAGCGGCGCCGGACACGGTCGTACGTGCGAGATATGCCCAGGTGGCCGGCAGTGGGCTCGTCGTGAAGCTCATGCAGGGCCGTTGAACGCAGATGTTTAGGCACGACGAGAAGTAACTCAGGGCCATCGGGCAGAACGCTACGACGGTACAGCGTGCCATTCAAGAGGACGAACATGCGGAGTGACGCGTCGTTAGGGGCAGATTCGAGACGGCCAATGAGTGATCGCAAGGAAGCATCGCGACGTTGTTCGTCACCAATCTGAAGAAACTGAGACATGGACATGACGCTGGCGCTAGGCTCGATGACCGATCCGTCTGGCTGTTCAACAGGGTAACGGGACAAGCAATCGGCGTCCAGATGGAGGCGTCCAGACTTGTAGGCAACTGAGTAGGAGACGCAGCGCCCACCGACCTGAAGCGTCTGAAGACGCAGCGCCCACCGACCAAGTCGTCCAGTAGGGTCCTTCAGTGAAGAAAGCCAACAGAGCGCGTGATGATCTGTCACGACACGGAATGGGCGGCCATACAAGTAAGGGCGGAATTTTGAAACCGCCCAGACAAGGGCAAGGCATTCTCGTTCTGTTATAGAGTAGTTGCGTTCAGGCTTCGAGAGGAGCCGACTTGCGTACGCAATAACACGATCAGTGCCCCGCTGCGTTTGGGCCAATACTGCGCCGATGCCGTGACCACTAGCGTCTGTGCGCACTTCTGTAGGAGCATCGGGGTCAAAATGTGCAAGAATAGGTGGTGTCGTTAGAGCGGTGATTAGCTGAGAAAAGGCGTCAGCTTGGAGAGGACCCCAACAAAACGGGACGTCTTGTTTGAGAAGGTCAGTGAGTGGGCGTGCGAGTGCCGCGAAGTTTTTCACGAAACGGCGAAAGTACGAGCACAGGCCCACGAAACTGCGAACATCATGGACAGAGCGAGGAACGGGGAAGTTCGTTACAGCGCGGACTTTGGCTGGGTCTGGTCGTACACCGGAAGCGTCAACGAGGTGGCCCAACACAGTAATTTGACGAAGACCGAAGTGGCACTTCGAGGAATTGAGCTGGAGGCCAGCTTGTCGGAATATTGATAGAATGGTCGAAAGGCGTTCAAGGTGTGTTGCGAAGGTGGGTGAGAAGATGATCACGTCGTCCAAGTAACACAAGCACATCGACCATTTAAATCCTTGAAGCAGCGTGTCCATCATTCTCTCGAAGGTTGCTGGAGCGTTGCAAAGACCGAAGGGCATGACCCTGAATTGGTAAAGGCCGTCAGGGGTAACGAATGCGGTCTTCTCACGATCCATGTCGTCTACAGCAATTTGCCAGTAACCAGATCGGAGGTCGAGAGATGAAAAGAAGGTGGCGCCATGGAGACAGTCGAGTGCGTCGTCGATACGTGGAAGAGGATACACGTCTTTCTTGGTAATTTTGTTGAGGTGCCGATAATCAATGCAGAAACGCCAGGAGCCGTCTTTCTTCTTTACTAATACCACGGGGGAGGCCCAAGGGCTAGACGATGGCTCGATGATATCTTTCGCTAGCATTTTGGCCACTTCTTTTTGAATCACTGCTCGCTCTGATGCAGACACGCGGTAAGGCCGACGGTAGATGGGTGCAGAGTCACCGGTGTTAATTCGGTAAGTGACAATCTTAGTCTGGCCCAAGGGACGATCATGGATGTCGAAAATGTCACTATAGGAGGCCAAGACCTGAGAGAGAGCGTCGGCCTGATCAGGAGAAAGGTCTGATCCAATCATGTTTCGAAAAATGGCGGCGTCAGAACCGGGCAACCGTGAGACTTCAGCTTGGTCCGGAGCAGTTACGGCGACAACGTTGATGTCATCGTCGGTTATAGCTGTGAGTTGGGCGAGCGACATCTGGTAGGGGCAACACTTGGGGGATGAGGCCGAAATTGAGGAGCGGAAGGAAGACGGAGTTATCCACTATGGTGGCGATGGTATGCGGCACAGTAATATTGCGCGTAAGTCGTGCGTCTGTTATAGGTGTAACGATGTAGTCGCCGTCGGGAACTGGAGGGGTCGATGACAAACAGACGTACGTACGTCACTGCTCGAGTTGGCAGGCGAACAAAAGTGGTTGGGCTCAAGCGGCTGACGGGCTTTTCACAGTTATCGGCGAGAAGAGGAAAATCGAGGCTGAGTGTACCAGAAGAACAGTCAATTAAGGCCGAGTGTGCCGAAAGGAAATCAAGGCCAAGTATGAGGTCATGAGGGCAACGAGCTAGAACGGCGAAAAGGACGACGGTGTGACGACCGGCAATGCTGACACGAGCAGTGCACATTCCGATTACTTCTACAGTACCGCCATCGGCAACACGTATTGCCTGTGTCGTGGACGGCGTCATAATCTTCTGCAAACGGCGGCGTAGAGGGGCGCTCATAATAGACAGGTGCGCGCCTGTGTCAACGAGGGCGGTCACAGGAACATTGTCGACTTTTACTTCAAGCAGGCTGTGGTGTGTGGGCAGCGTCAGTAGAGGATTTGTAGGCGGTCGACGGTATTGCAGCTTCACCTCCATAAGCTGCAATATCTAGTTTTCCTGCTGCGAGCGTCCAGAGAAGGTCGGCGAGGGAAAGCGTCGAGGCTGCGGAGAGCGGGATTGGCGACGTCGCGGCGACGGCGAGCGGGAGTAGCGGCGAACGGGCGAAGTAGTGTCATTGGTGAGAGGTTCGTGAGAGGACGAGTAGAAAATTGGAGGGTGCAGCGGCTGAACGTGTAGAAGTGGTAGGGCGCATGTAGGTAGGGTAGGTCTGGCGTGGTGGGTTTGACCAGCGGCGACGGCAATAGCGAGAAACGTGCCCTGGCTGGTGACAGGAAAAGCAGATAGGTTGGTCATCGGGTGTTCGCCATTCCGTAGGGTTGCGGAAGGGCACTGTAGGAGAGGATCGGTGAGCGTTGCCTGGGGAGTAATGCGGTACTACAGGGCGAGTCAGGGGACATGCTGAAGGAAGGCCGAGGTTTGCAAACTCCTGCCTGACCACAGCTTGAATGAAGGCCACCGATGGCTGTGAAGGGTCAGTGGTGTGTGCTGTAAAAACGGGTGGTTGAATGGGAGCAGGACAGGCAGCTTCAATCTCCCGACGAACAATGCGTGTGACATTGTCATAGGTGGGCGGCTGGGGACCGGCTTCACAAGATCAAGATGAGGTTGCGGCCGTGTTGGGAAGCCGCGTAAATCTCTGAGTTATATGGCGGCTCTTGGCTTGTTCAAACCGTCGGCACTCTTTGATGATTGAGTCGACGGTGGCAACGTTGGTATAAACAAGCAGGTTGAAGGCATCGTCTGCGATACCTTTCAGCACATGCGATACCTTCTCCGACTCAGGCATGTGCTCATCAACCTGGCGACAAAGGGCGATGACGTCGTGAATGTACGCGACGTACGATTCCGTAGAGGTCTGTGCTCGAGTTGCCAGTTGATTCCGCGCAGCCATCTGCCGTCCAGCGGTGTTGCCAAAAAGGTCGCGGATCTTCTCTTTGAAGGATTCCCAGCTCGTAATGTCAGATTCGTGCGTCTCGAACCACACCCGCGGTGGGCCATCAAGGTAGAACAGTACAGCAATGTAATGTAAATGCGCTGAATGAAGCACAGACGAGAAACGTAACAGGGGAC
This sequence comes from Rhipicephalus sanguineus, assembly GCF_013339695.2. Taxonomy (NCBI): domain Eukaryota; kingdom Metazoa; phylum Arthropoda; class Arachnida; order Ixodida; family Ixodidae; genus Rhipicephalus; species Rhipicephalus sanguineus. Next base: position 89,757,171 of record NC_051180.1, on the reverse strand, counting down.
AGGACAAGTGTTGCGTTTCTCGTCTGTGCTTCATTCAGCGCATTTACATTGCTATGCCGTACCAACTAGCCCAAATTGAAGCTTTGTAGAACAGTACGTTGGCGAGCATAAGGGTCGGGTCCCACCTATAGCTGGCGCTGATGCGTTCATACAGGTTGATCCATTTGTCAATGTCAACGCCATCCTGTCCGGAGAATACGCCAGGATCACGAGCAGGAGGTAGGACTACGTAGTCGAAGCCACGGGAGGGGCAGGCGGTGACGACGATGTTCCGTCAACTTGTGACATGTTCGGACCCGCGATGATACGGCCGTTGCGGAGCTTCGTGATGGGTACAGGGAACAACCAGCGCCTCCACCACAAAGATGTTACGTAAAACGACACGAGGCGTGACTATTACAAGTGTATTTGCACTGATGTGCACAGCAGTCGATCAAGATGGAGGACAGCACCCACAGCAGACCGGCAGGCCAGTCCTCTTTGTCGTCTTCTGTATGCAGAATGTTTTGCTCTTGATGGGTTAGCTACGTAGCAATATCGTGGTTTTGGGACGTTAAAGCTCAGATATTATCATTATAATGCATTGTATTGTCTATGCTTATGCTTTTGGATGTAGCAATCAACTTTCTTTTTTAGCATCTCGATATAGAAAGAAAGTTCTATCCGCGAATGCCAAACTAAGTTGACAAAACAAAGAAAAGTCCCATGGACGTCTCGCATCTTGAAAGCCACGTTTACATCAAAGATACACAAAAGCCGGCGCCGTATAGGAAATTCACACCATTTATTGCACAGTGATTGAACGTCACGATACATAACTTCCATATAAAAATATTATGAAAGCTTCTCGAACATGATAGAATGAATGCATTGACAATGCAACGAAACGCACTCCCGGTCATCTTGCGAAATAATGCACGTGCCGAAAAAATGAACACTTTGCTGAAGTAAAAGAATTACGTATAAAACGCATTTTCACGAGGACTTGTTGCTATATTGAAATGTGGACAAACTATTATATACAAGAAGAAGTTAGTCATATGTTCAGTTTATGTTGTCTGAAACATGCTCCTGCACGCGCCTAATGGACTGAATAAGATTTTGGCTCTTCAAACTTGACAAGCTACGAACAAATCACATTGGATAACGACAGCTGAATAACGGTAATGGATAGCATGAGTGGCGCTCTGACACACATGGATGATTTCGGTTGAAGCGTACAGGAATGCTATGAGTCAATACAAATACACATAAGCGCCTGTGAGAGCTGTTTAAAAAAAAAGATAGTCTGCAACGTTGCTGCAAGCCCTATAGCAGTGTACTATCGCAGTGTACTATCGCAGTGTATTACTGCAGTGTACTATCGCAGTGTACTATCGCAGTGTATTATCGCAGTGTACTATCGCAGTGTACTAGTTTCGCTCTCACGAGGTCATGCCTGAAAGTTGCAGCTCAAGGACGTTTTTAATCAAGAAAGCACAGTCCTTTCGTGAACATGAATAGACAACACAAGTGAGTTTCTGAAACAGAGTTCCCCGATAAATTGTTGTATAAAAGCATCAGTGTGCAACGTAAATTTACGAGAAATGGCGCAACAAGCTGTAATGATGATGAAGTGGAAAAAGATGTCGTGAACGTGTGATATGATCAGAAATACTTTACAACAACATTCAAATTGTGACCGATTGATTTTTTTTATGTTAGACGTACTTGACCTCCTTCGCGAATGCCTCCTCCTTCGATGCGCTAACTAGCTTTTGGTGAGCGACTACTGAGGATTATTGAGGTGAGTTACTAAAAGCAGCCTCATAACAGCGAGCTGAATGGTACGCATAAATGGACCGATAAAACCTACGCATAAGTGGACGGATACACACTTCAGTTTAGAGATATGTAGTTCAGTTTACACGTTTGACGCCTCTGAACGTGATTAAAATTTATAAGAACGAAACGGATGACTGCACCGAACAATACACAACATTCCTCAATTTCCGAGTGCCGCAGACATCACAGTACATCAACATATACACACACGGAAATGTAAAAGAACAACCACAATCACGTGTACAAAAGAATGAGACCCCATCGATAAACGTTGCAAGAGACCGAAGTTTCGAAAAAGCCTTCCCGTGACATATGGCGTCAGATAAGCACAATCTCATCTCATGTTGTGATCCAGCAAACTAGCCAGACTCACGGAACACCTCGAGTTAGGCAATTGACATTCGGCCCGTGTAACGTGCGCAACACGCACCACGTACGCGAGTCCGGAGTCGTCGTAAAACACGTTTCGTCCGATGTGAAACAACGTTGCAGCCGAAATATCAGCACAAGCTTCCTTAGAAGCCTTGCGAACAGGCTCCTTGATTCACGATGAGCTTGTACAGGCCGAAGTACTGCGCAGAGCTGTTCGCTGGAACTGAGAAGGAGAAGCCAACCTGCGAAGGAATAAACACGGCAAATGTGTAAGCTGGGGAATGAATTTTTCTTCGCGTCAACTGTGAACGTAACATTTGGTCGATGGTAGTGCATGAAAGGGCTTAAACAACTACGAGGAATGCATTAAAACCCTCTAGATACACCTCCAATAGAGGAAATTGGTCTTATCTGTGCGTGAAAGAGAAACCTCTTTCCGCCGAATAAACGAAGCCAGAGTCTCAATACAAAAGATAATTTCATTCATGCAAACTATTTACTATTATTTTCATATCTCTGAATTCCTGATACGCTAGGAAGAAATACCGAAAAGCCTCAAAGCGCGATGACGTTGGTATATAATGTCGTTCTGGGAAGTGGCTTCGGTTTCACTTCCCAGAAGGCACGCGTCATGACGCATAATGTGGTCACGCGAATGAAGATGGTGACCGTTTACGCATTCGCTCTGGCTCCTTTGTGAAAACGTAATATGCACTTCAAACACACGGCCACTTCTTCATTTCGCTTCCATCAAGATGCGGCCACTATGACCCGGGAAACGAACCCACATCCTCCTGCTTAGCAGCGCAACGCTGCCAAACCAACGAGGCTGGTAAGGCGAAAAGTGTCGCATCAGCACTGCTTTAAGGGACCATGTTGTACCCACCTGAACGGGTATGCGGAAGTCCAGAGAGAAGGAGTACATCTGGTAACCCGTGTAGTCTCCGCCGAGTTCGGCGTCGATCTGGAAAAGGTTTAGCACTGGTGACGTCAGGAGCAGTCGCAGCGAGCCGTCTGCCTTGTCGCCCGCCATGCTGGGTCCCTTGGCGTACTCGATGTTGATGCAGAACGGAGACTGCGGACTCTTGATGATGCGTTTGAACGTGAGCTCGACCCGCTTACCGCCCTCGACCACAGTCTCCAGGAAGTTGGCTGCAAAGGCAGACGATTGGTGCGTTAAAACCTCGTACCCTGATAAGTGCAGCCTATCAAGAGGCATGCAAATCTCGGCATGTTTCCATTTAGAATGTCGTATTGAGAAGTCATCGCGGATAAAGGCGACGAAGGCGACGAAAAGCATTGAAGACAACGCACTTGCATCGGCGGTTATAGACCAATAGTGATATCATGGCTGTGGTCGCAACCTCGTGGCGACAATGCTTGTAATTAGTATACTAAAGAGGTCATTTACAAACTCAGCTCAAAAATATTTTTGTGTGGCGCCTCTTTAATTTCATCGATTGATTGCACAGAACATACGCTATTTACGGATCTTCTGAATCACGGCACTTTTGCCGGAAATAAGGTTCTGAAATGACGCTCATCGCATAGCGAACGGAGGCGCGGTAAAAGAGACCCTATAATGATGCAGACGTCTCCACACAAATATACTAACATCACATACGTCGCGTACCATCCGGTACATATACAATGGGCTGCTCCAAGGACTCTCGACATTCACTCGTTTGGTGCTTGCCGTGCGGCTGGATCCGGTCGGTAAAAGATTTTATGCGCACTCTTTGAAAGCCGGTATTTTGCTCTGCGCAGGTTTGTCCAGTACAATGCGGGATCGGCCGTCCTCTGTCGCTACTTCAGGAGCATCGCTAAAATTTACGCAATAAAATATCCCTGCTATGTCTGCTTGTCTGTCCTTCAGCGTTATGTATCACCTGGTCAGCTGCCAGCAAAACTGTTTTAGGCTATATGAGCTTAAGCTAAGAACACAGTGTTAGCTATGACGAATACTGTTCAGAATTATGTAAAGGGACTTATTACCCTCGATGAAGTGCAAACGTTTTGAGACGGTGCTTTACCCCGTAACAGCTGACGAATGTATCTGCAATTAGACACACAAACACATTAAAAAAAATCCACCAAAGAACCTACCACCAAACAACGGCTTGGTGTTGAAAGCGTCCGAGGGATCGGAGACAGTCTCGCACGATTCGGACGTCTCGTTGTTGAAAAGACACGCCCAGAGGAGGCCCTTCTTGTTTACGGAGGGCTTTGGACCTTCAGGAGTCGTCGGCTCTGGGAAGAAAAAGGGAATGCAAGATGCACGTTACCTCATACGAAAATTTTATCGTGCGCATACACTCAAAGAAGAAAAATAGAAAAATAAGAGAGTCCTCTGACTCTTTTCTGCGAGTGCTATTTCCAAGTATATGACTCCCTTTAAAGAGACCACGTTACTCTTTTTAAGAATAATTGTACTCTCTTAGGATAGTCGTTGGACATAAAAGAGTGTTAATGTGTCTCTTCATTGATTTTTGTACAGCCTCGAATATACACGCTCATTTAAAGATTACGAAAACGTTCGCAGTCGGCCTCAAAAATTACGAGAAACAGCCTCTACGATAAATAATAACTTTCACCCTGATAAATCGCGTGGTCTTTAATGGACCAGTCGCAAGCACTATTACAGCTTTAAACTTTTCAATTCGAAACTAAGTGCCCAAAATTTGCAGAAATTCAGTTTTCTTCGCAAACCTTGGTTCTCATGCAAGCGTTTATAGCCAAAAGCAATGCCCATATCATAGTTAGGGTACCTGTGCAATGGTTCTCTAATGCGTATATTATGAAACATTTTTGGCATTTTTACCAGAGTTCTGGCCTTTCGCACAGACAACGTAAGCGGCTCCTTCTAGTGTTAGCAAGTTACAAATTGTAACCGCGAGTGCAATCAGTCTGTCGGCAGCCGCAGCTGCAGCTTTTCGCATTAGTGCATGTGCCACACTTCATCTCACATCACGACGGATAAGAGCCGTGTGTGTTGAGCGCCGTGAACGACTATACGTGAACCCAGCATGTGCTGGCTGGCCGACAAACAACACGCATGAATGGCGGTGCTGTGACGTTTGTATTAAGCTAATGTTCTGTCAGAGGAGGATAGATGATGTTTATATAGAGATGTTGAGATTAGGAGACGCTAACAGTTGATTTACCCAATGAAGCAAGAAAGAATGGCGGAGGAGATGCCCAGTTGGCTACCATGTACATGGCAAGGGGAAAGGGGGGTACGAACAAATTGGAGGAGGCCCTAACGCTTGACTTAGTGTATGTGCTTTATAGTGGCACTTGCACATCCCGGAGGAAGCGTCACGTGCCCTAGTCACGAAGCGAGATACATTGGCCCTAGTGTATTCCTTGGGTTAACATAGTGTTTCGTCGCGCTGCCGAAGCGCATCTCAGAGGCCATGTAGAAAGGAGCGCGTGGTTAAGATCTCTGCTCCGCCAGGCGCCGCAACGGTCCTAGCTTCTGACAAAGATAAGCACCTGCTCCTTCGCTGAACTCATTCAGTTAATTTTAAATAATTATCGTGACAGTTAATTGGATCTTATATTAGGTAAATTGGTGTTCCAATATCACATGTATCAACCATAACTCATAACTCGAACCAGAACGATCAATTTCGGAGGATGAGGAATAAACTTCATTGAGAGAGAGAGAGAGCTCTTTATTGAAAAACAGAGAATTCTGCCGGCGTACCTAAAGGCGCCTACATGCTACTCTGTGTAGGGGAGGGGAGTGAGGACAGAAAGGCCCTAGGAGGAGCCAGCAATGCAAGGCTTCCCACGTAAGGACGTCGAGGTTTTGCATCAATTTCGGGCCAGTTGTATTTTTCTTACAAGAATTTTTCTGATTATTTGGCAAACCAGAAGTAAAAGGTCTACCGGAAGCGCTTGGATGCGGAACAAGAGTGTCCCTCAGCGCTCGTGCCGCTAATAAACAAAGAGAACGAAACCCAAGAACAGTGTGGAGGCATCGCAATGTCATTGCGACAGTGTTAATGCCCGATTGAAACAGGGAAGCACTATCCAACGTACAGTCGCAACGTTTCACCCAGTGCTTTGATTCCTCAGGAAACGCAGCAACGCCATTAGAGAGACTCACGCCGCAGGCCGGGTAAGCCAGTTCCCAAGAATGTTGCTTTCTGTGGGCGATCATTTAGCTGGTTTAGAGCTCCCGAGGGCGCTGCTCTTCTATGGCCTGGATGAGTACACTTGCAGCAAAGTCTTGCTACAACACAAGCGCCTTGCGCACGCAAGAGTGCCCCCATGCGCTTGCGCGCCCTCTAAAACTCTTACTCGCTCCCTCGTTTCTTTAGATGTGAACGCATAGAATGCCGATACCATATGCGATTGCTTAACATTTCAGGTGTTTTCTTTTTAAGGGCGACGGGCTTCTGCGTGCGCCGCTGACTTGTGTTGCAGTCCCGCACGCGTCAGTAAATTCATTGCGTGCTTTCCTCTTCCCCGCTCTCTCTCTCTCTCTCATGTTTTATTCCCCTTCCCCAATTCCCTGTGTAGGGTAGCCAACCGGAAGCTTTTTCTGGTTAACCTCCCCGCCTGCCTTTCCGTTTCCTTCCTACTTTCCGGTGTTTGTAAGCAGGCTTACAAGCTCACCGTGAACACAAGATGCAAACAGAATACGCAATAAAAACTCACTGCACAGTCCCTTGAAGCGCGTGTCGACGTTCTGTTCTTCACAAGAACTTCCGCAGCAGGTTCCCTCGGGGCAGTTGGAGCACGCGTCGCCCTCTTCGTACATCTCGCCGCCCACAATGTTTCCTCTGCAGAAAACACCCAAGGTGAGAAAGTGTAAAAGAAACTTGAAACAATCGATTGCTCAGTATCAAAGTAAGGCCAAAATGACGTACAAACAATGCATACTGAGTTATCTCAACTTCTGTTACGCCACCAATTAGGATCCTAACTGTCTTTCCATTTTGTTATCAGTACCTTCAATTTTCTTTTTACGGAACTATATAAATTTGGAATCAAGCACATTTTCCTTTTATAAGACTTTGGTGTCGAACTAACGCTACTGAACATGAAGGAGTACAAAGTGTACAGGATAATAAATACGCAAGTAAGACATTTATTGATATTCACTGCATTAGTGTAAGTGTGATGGAGTGTTGTTCTCATTAGGACACTACAAATAATGTTTGTGGGGGGTCTTTAGGAAGCCGCTATTGCCACCTTCATTAAAAATACATCCATATACATTTGTTATAAAACTCTCGCAGCAAACATGCGTGCATGCCCTGTCGGATTGTCCCCGTGCATGCAGAATACAAATAAGCTTGTTTGTGATACTTTGGGCACTCGTTTTATATTTCTAAGTATAAGCTGTGTTCCTTGTAGCGCAACGACAAACATTGTTTTTGCCAAATAGCGTTCATGACTATAAGAACGTGGCCGGTAAGGTAATCATTGCGAGCAAAGTGATATCAAAGCTTGGCTGCGAGAGCAGTCTGCTGTTACCGTAACAGTGTGTCATGCAGATGAGCAGATTAACGCTTCCGCTAACGCCAACTACGAGTGGAGCGGACGTGTATGCACGTAGGCGTGCGCAAAGGCGGGGGGGAGGGGGGGTGCAGGGGGGCAGCCCCCCCCCCTAGTCACCTAAGAAGAGAGGGGCGCAAAGTCTGCCTCATACATTGACTTAATAGGGAGGGGGGGGGGCGCCGCGATGAACCTTCGCCCCCCCCCCCTGAAGGGGAACCCTGCGCACGCCTATGTGTATGCGAACGAAGATCGAAGAAGAGCAAAGGGATTTTCTCATTGCCGATTGCCTTCCTGTGTTCTCTTATGCTGCAAAGCCGCACATGTCTTAGCGGCCGAAATGCGTAGAGCGTCATAACAACTGCACGTCAACGTAACCGCATTGAATGCCCCGCTTACGCCTTCACCGCGCTGCAGCAGTCGAAGGAGGATTAAGGCTGACCGTTAATTGACCTATCCCTTGTTTACAAACAAGGCTTCCGTGAGGAAGCGTATGGCGGACGGATAATACGCTTATGTTCGTGTTAAGTGTTATTGATTTAGTTCTTGCTGAGTTTAGCCATGACCTAATTAGCAACGCCGCAGATAGTGGCGAAAATGTGTCGACTGCTGCTATAAAATACGTGCTGAGAAGACGTTATCATTGTAGCACACACCGGGTTCTCCTCTTAAGTGGGTTTATATTGTGGGCACGGTGTGAAGCAGACATTCATAAAGATGATAAGTAAAGGTAGAAAGAGTAAAAGGAACACGCAAGGTTCGACATAGTTCGAATGGGAATACTGCGCTGGGCAGCACGATCATCCGTACAAACAAACAAACAAACAAACAAACAAACAAACAAACAAACAAACAAACAAACAAACAAACAAACAAACAAACAAACAAACAAACAAACAAACCAACAAACAAACAAACAAACAAACAAACAAACAAACAAACAAATATTGCGAGCTCTACATCCACTGACCCTGGCCCGTAGTCGCAGGTGTAGAGAAGGTCGTAGGTGAACGGCGGCTCGGTGGACGGATAGCGCGTGTAGCCGCAGCCAATCTTCCACGTGGTCGCCCACACCATCTGCGAGAGTGCATGTAGAAATGGTGGTGGCAAGGCACTAGAACGATCAAGTGCATAGACATTATTACGATCGATTGATGTGCAGGAGCTTAAAGCTATACTGGTGCTCCGAATTAAATTTGAGCTCGCGAGACTCTTTAACACGACACAAAGTCTAAGTCCCAAAACTGACCGTAAGTCGAACCAGTAACGTTGTGATCAGCAGCTAGGTGACTCAGCTTATGAGTCACAGGTGAGGCTTAAAATAAAAACGCGTGCAAATGAGCTGAAGGAAGAAACAAACAAACAAGAAAGTAGAAGTAGAAGACAATTTTATACTAGTTCGCCGAAAAGTTGGGACCCGAGGAGGCAATAACGAAAAGGAACTTTAATACTAGTCATCGCAACTATAAAACATAAGCATTCATAAATACAAAATAAAAAACCACACATACCAAAAAAAAAAAAACAGGGCAACATAATAACAATAAGCACCACCGTAATATTGCTAGACAGTGTCGTATATGCGATAATGATCTCTTTTTTTATTTTTGTGTGAGAAATAAGAATTTAAATATTCTAATGTACCTAAAAAGTTCATCTACATTGTGTACATGCACGAAACGGCGAGAAACTACTAGAACGCTGCAAAATGTAGCCCGACTGTAATGCCACTAGGCGCTGTGGGTAGGTAATATGAATAAATAAAAATATAAGAGAGAAGCAAAGAACATAAATACACAGAAGGTGCAGGAAAGCGGCTACAACATGGCCGCTACGCACATGGCCATGCCGTTCTCGATTCCTCTCATTGCCTTTGCGCTTGCCAATTTGTTGTCCAGCTTTTCCCTACGCATATGTGTTGCTGTTATTTACAAACACGCATGTGGTGGCGCGCGACCGCCTCGACGTGCTGGAGTTCGTAAGCGCCGTACTTTTCTTTATATTAAACGCTCAATAGATGGCGCCAGCACTCCATCGGGGATGAAAATACGAGCTGTTCCATGAAGTCAGCGCTTCGTTCAAATATGCTTACAGTTGGAACAATGCCGATCACGTGCTGGCACGTGTTCCGAGGAGTTCCCGTTCATTTGGCGACAGCTAATCACGCAAGCTCACGTTAAGGAGACAGGTACATAAAACATAATAATACATAATACCAGCGTGCACACAATGCTCAGCGGATTATCGACTGAGGATCGCTACCTTGTTAATAATGCACACTGTCACTACTTCACCCTCTCGGCAGCATCAAGTTCGTGCACTTCCTCGACGCTCAAGTCTGGTTGGCTCGCTGAAGCCACTGTATAACCGTAGCTAATCTAGGAACATTTTTCAGGCAAGTACCTTAAATAGAAGTGTGTAGTGTCCCTCGACACAGTGATGCACCGCACAATACACACAGATCAATTCAATGCGCACTGTGTGAAAATGGGTGCGACGTTGTGTGCTAAATCGAAACCATGGATCGCGCGCGCACTCATGAGCTGGGTAGAGTGTGCTCCTGCCTACCTGCGTGAAATGTCCTGTGGGAAGGTCGAACTGGAATGGGGAGCGCGAGGCGTTGGAGAAGAGAGACACCTCGTCATACCAGCGCCGCACGCAGCTTTCCCAGTCCGGCTGTGGATTGTGTCTTGTGGTCCTGTCGAGGCACAGGTTCTGGCCGACGGCGGTAAACTTATCTGCAAGTATAAGAGCACGGCGTGTGTTCACGGAGGGCGAAACAATTGTTCCTTGCAACCCAGCTTTACTGGCAGTTCTCACATCTTTACTTAGATTTGTACCGAACAGCTCTCCGTGGAAACTTAAGCTTGGTCGATCGTTCTGCATAAGCTGTGCTCGCCGTGTATTAAAAAAAAATACGCTTAGCACGGTGACCTTTGCGACTAACTTCCTTTTCTGTAACTCCTTCTCAACTTTGTCTTGGTAGTTATCGCTATAGGCCCGGCTGGTGCGATCGCTTTTGTTCTCGCCAACATTATTTCACTCATAAATTCTTTAGAAGTGTGCACCAACACATGAGAAAGTGATCTCTTTTTGCACGTATGATACAGTGAGTAGCATTTTGCCAACCCATGCACGGAAGTACGATCCAAGAGGAGTAAATTAACTTTGGCGGCTCATTTATGAGTGCCTAGTGCTCAAGTCAATTAAAGATGACCACCTCTGTTAATGTTAACTAACAACCATTAGACGAAAATTAGCTCCCGCGCGATGACACATCCGGTAATACTTCAAACATGACGTCATTCCGTGCACACACTTCCATTTCGTCATGCATGATATTGCTATTTTGTGCTACGGAATCCCTGCCAAGAGCGTTGAGGGATCGCGGTTAGGTTAAGAGGTTATAGGGCAGAAGCGTTTGTGTAAGTGTTCGTTAAGAGTAATGGCATCGCGTTGCTTCACTTGAGCTCTGAGAGACAAAAAAACATGGCTGATCCCTCCGTCATAGGAATCGGTAAAACACGAAAGTTAAACGTGTCTTCACAGAAGTAGTGCTTATTGTGTAGTGATATATGAGAGCTTGTACAATGTCTATTCGTGTTTGGCAGCTATAGCACCGTTTGACGTGGATGCACCCATGTTGACAGCATGTCTCTATCGCGACGACTAACGGCTATGATCATTATTAAACCGTTGTGGTAGCTGACGGTGTGAACATATATTTGGACACAGCGAATCGTGAATCCCGCGTAAGGATGATATCAACAAGCTCATAATCAACACTGGTACCCGGTATGCGCTTCTTCAAAGCGTCGTCAATTAAGGAGAGAAACGGCACGGTGTGCGCTTTCTAGTAATGGGTAGCCGACGCCTGTCCTCATGCATACATAACACACACTGCGCTTCAGCAACACGGGATGTAGAGGTTCGTATCCTGAGCCGCAAACGCGTGCGTCCCGCTGGCCTCTGTCTGGCAGGCGCGGCTCTCGCTCCACCAAGGCACGACATTCGCCCGTCGAAATCGCGTCCTTTCTGCAACGCATATTGCAGCAGTTTTGTTAGTCGGTGCTCTCGCAATTGAAGCAGTCGGCCGCGGAGAAATCCCGTTGGTGCACGTGGAAACTGCACTACTCCGATGAGCCGACGCACGCTAATACGAAGCCAAAGGCAAAGAACGTAACTGCGTCAAGGGTGCCTCGGCGACGCCAGCGCGGCCAGTCTACCTCTCTGGTATCGAGACGCTTTAACCATTACCTCCGATATCGCTTGCAATCTCGGAGGAAGCGCTAGTAAGTGTCGATCGTAAAGCATTACTTCTTGTCACACCTCACAGACGGCGGCACCGCCCCGCTCCGCCCGCTGCGAAAGAGAATGTGTGAAAGATATAAGGCGCGTTCGCGCCGCACCTGGCGTATCCCGAGTTAGCTTACTCGGTAGCGCGTCGGGCGCTTGCCGTCGCGGCCGCAACGTCGTGGGTTCGATTCCCAGCGGTGGGTACCTTTTCCTTGGTTTTTTTTCTTTCTGACCCGTTGGCGTCCATTTTATTAACGTCATATCCGTGACGGATGTACTTGGTGGACCCCGGCATAAAACACTTTCGTGTTAAAAAAAAAGAATAAACTCGAAGCGTTCCTCTATGAGACGACGTGAATAATGAAATGTTTGCCCATACTTTCGTTACTGCGGCATTTTGTCGGGCAATATTAAACTCGAGGCAGAGTAGCAGCCTTAGACACCATGAACGCTAACTTTCAACAAATGTTTTCCTGTTTCGAAACTGGACAGGAAACCATGTGCTAAGCCTCCTTCTTCCTTGTCTAAGTTTTGCAACACTGCTGCGCCGTGGTGTACATAGAAGCCCAAAATAACTAATATGAACCTTTCAGTACACGTTGTCTAATTGCTTTCCTGTGAATCTTATTGGCTGCAGAGATTAGGCAATGGTGGCTGTAAATTCGTACGCTCGTTGAGCACTTACCCATTGATCGGCATGACGGGCAGTCGTGCTCGAACTGACACAGGTTGGCATGCGCTTGGGCCACCCTCGCCAAGTCATCGTCCCACTCCTGTGTCGAACAAGGCGAAGGTTTCAAGTAAGAGAAAACTTTGTAGCCAAGTCAGGCACGCACGTAAGGAAGACGCAAAAAGTGCTGTTAAACTGTGTGAGAGAAAAGCAGCGGGCGGATTGAAGAGCTGGTGATTTCGTTTATACCTAAAAATTGCTTACTTTCAATCAACTCTTAGTATCCATTGTACAATCACGAAGCAGCAACATAAAAGACACACAAGAACTGTTCCAATGCATTCCTTAAGGAAAGAAAAAGGTAGAAATGCCTCTTTCTAAGCGAGAAAGCTTCGGAATACTTAAGATAATATGTAATACTTGATAAGCAGAATTCACGTATGAGCCGATCTGGCGCAGTGTACAATTTCAGACAGTCTGCAGAACTCAAAACGCGCATTAGGAAGCGAAGAGGAAACGCGGAAAACACTGTTTACGATCCGCGTGGTCATTAAACGTGCGACCGGGGAATCAACAGAATCGCATTAGACAGAACCGCCCCTCTGCGTTTCGTCGCCGCGTAGACGCGACGTGACAGGCTCCTTTTTCAACTTCACTTGGCATTTACCGTGCCAGCGGGTCGTGCCGAAGCTGGAATCGAAGTTGGCACGCACCTCCAAATGGGCGTGCTTTTATTTTTTTTCTGTGCCGGGGACTACCTGGCCGTCTTGCATGGCCCACGAGGTCAACCTGAATCAAAGGATTCTTGGTATGAAGTCACGCGCTTTACCTCCAAGGACGTGCACCTCGTGGGCTTCTCCTACAGACCTCGCACGAGATCAATGTAGCATACGCGATTATACATATGCATAAATCGCTATCCTTTCCTTCAGATAGTTCTATACTTGTGTACAGTATGGTATCCTTCTAAAGGTAACCCCCTGCCGGTAATCAAGCGAAGAGTGACGCTTATTGCTCGTCCATACGGTATTCGACTGTATGCATCCCTTGTCCGTATACATGTCACATGCCATCTTCAATCGATGACAGAGTTAGAGTGTAAGAGTTGGCCGTGGTGTACGTAGGAGGATTCAGGAGATGGTTTCTTTTAAGCTTAGTTGTCAACTTCTATTATACGTACGAGAGAAACAGCGGAGCGATAGGCAACCCGCCAAGGTGGCAGTGGTTATGATGCTCGACTGCTAACCCAAAGGTCGCAGGGTCGAATCCCTGCCGGGGCGGCCGCATTTCGATGGAGGCGAAATGCTTGAGGCCCGTGCACTTAGATTTAGGTGCACGTTAAAGGACACCAGGTGGTCAAAATTCTCGGAGCCCTCCACTACGGTGTCGATCATAATTATATCTTGATTTTGGGACGTAAAACCCGAACAATTATTATGTAGCACTCCACAACCATATTCCTCCAAATATTAGTTCGCAGTGCCAATTACGCTCGAGCTCTTGTCCTTCCTGTTTAGCATTCGCGCGCGATAAAAATGAGATAATGAATTTTATTTTCAAGAGTTGACACGATATACGCGACCAAAAGTGCGGTAATTTACGTGGTATTTCTACTCGGCTTGCTTTCAAATGCTAGGAATCCTCGTCCGTGTCCGGGTGCTTTAGGCAAGCAAGTTGTGTTTGCTTTCCCGTACGGAGATCGGTGTGTGCTCTTTGACAAGAGCGTTATGCACGCTTTCCGGACCTACAGGGCGATAACGTGAGCGACTGTGCAAACGCAGAGTTAGGGCTCCCGGTTTTGCGAGTGCCCGCATTCCGAGGCTATCACTGACTGCCTAGCGCTTCCGGGAAAATCTCCAAGAACCTTCTCTCTCATTTATAAACAGCGCTGAGCCGTTACTGAAGTTTCGAGCTAGGAATGCCGCGCGGCGTTCACAGGTTATATGACGTTACTGTGATAATTCTAGTTAAAAAAACTAGAAAACTATAAGAACGGTCCCTACATATAGCATGCAGTCGGACTGGTGCGGAAGGCTAACCTGGCGCAATCGACTAATTGATTGCAGTATGATGCAGTACTTTCCAAATGAAATGACAGCACGAGAGAACTATGAAAAACGATGAGCACATCACTACATTCCAAGCGGCAACCTAAGTGCTAAACTAATAAAGGTGATCGATTATAAGTATCCGATAGTGGGAAGTACGTTTTTTTCGTACATCGCCTTGATAAGGACACGCAATAAACGATACAGGCGGTACGACGCTCATTAGCAAGCAAATCTTAAGTGCTACCAAGGTGCCATTCATTTCTTCGTAAAGTCCATCAATGAAGGAGACGAAAACTGCTCCAGCGGAGACGGCTCTAAGCACAAACTGCTTTTACGGTAATGTCAGCAACCATCATACGGAGGAAAACGCCGCGATGGCCAGCTTTTCTACCGAGCAAACAAAGCTCACCTGCTAGTCCCCATCGCTGTCGGCGCATTGGAAGTGTGGAGGGGCGGAGGCGTCGCAGGCACACAGACAGGGGTGCCAAGGTCGGCTTACCTCACCAGCGCGCATTGTCCCGACTCGCAAAATGCCTTATGAGGAAATCGAATTGCAGGCTTCGTGTCACGCTTTGTCTCCTTCCTATAAAGCTGTATATACACACGCTCTACGACGCGCATATAGACCTCCTCGATAGCGCACGTGGTCGAAGGGCTAGCCCATTTCGAAACTCTTCGACTCGGGAATCGCGGCTAGCGGGGCTGTTTGACAAGCCCATTTGGCCTAGTAATCACTGGTTCAGCTGCGAGCGACCATGAAAAACGCTATGCTTCGATGGAAGGTGTTTGCGAGCTTTGGAATATGGGAATTGCGACGAGCTGTGCATGAAACATATCGAAATACTATATCCTTAGAAGTGATGCCGCTGGGAGGTTGCAGGAATTTCGGCAATCTGCTACGTGAATGAGGAAAAAATGTGGCTTTGGTCGAGCAAGAAGCTTATAGAAACTGGTTAAGAACGTTAAGACAGCTGACGGAAGAAAGTACTGACATGTGACGGAAATTTCTCGAGAAATGTTGCATTAGTGACCGCCTTTTCGCCCTTGTGGTTAACCTCCGTTCACAATAGATGCGCGAAGGCGAGTCATGAAACGCACGAGCTGTTAACTTCAGAACCGCGACATGTTTATAGGCGGTTGCACACCGTAAAATCGTGGAGTCTACCAGTAGTCACTCGTTCATGGACACGCCAGATAACTGCATGCAAGAAAATGTGGCAATCAGCATCGCGATTTCCAAACTTCGTTTGGTTACAAAATTGGAGTTTAACGTCCCAAAATTGCACGGTGACGTCTAAAAGGAGAGATCAGCTGGAGTGCTTCCAGACGCATCTAAACACACGATAATCCAAGATGCACCCAAACACACGACAATCTTTGCAACTGCTTCATATTAAATCCACGAGTCGAACCCGCTACCTCATCAGCGGCAGCGCCAGGATATTTTACGGGAAGAGGGGCACCCACGGTAAGTGAGTTATGCGCTGAACTTATGCTTTGAATTTTGACAATGTTTGCTCTTTGGGGGGGGGGGGGGGGGGGGGGGGAAGGGGGGTTGCAGGCAAGAGCTATGGAGGGGCGGCCGCCCCTTCGTGCCCTCCCCCCCTCCCTGGCGCTGCCCCTGTACCTCACGTTAAATATCATTAGTCCATAGCCACTGAGCCAACAACGCGAGCTTTTATAGTATTGCATTTAGCCAGAAAAAGTTTAGTTGCAAAGCTAACCCTCACTCTCTTGAAGCTGTCTGATCTTGTTAGATTTTTTTTTTTTCATTTCACGACCATGCACGCTTCCTTACCATCTCGAGCATGTTGGCTGCCGGCGGCATGTGCGTCTCGTTTCCTCCCGCGATGAGGCTACGGTAGTGATTGTGCAGCTTGAGAATGAGCTGCTTCACGTTGTCGTCGATGCCCGCCACTTGAATCTCACACGCGGGCTCCTCTCTGCACATGGTGTGGTTCTGGCTGTAGCGCAAGAAGGTCTCGCTGCAGTTGGACGTTATGATCGGCGCTGCCTCGCCCTTCGGAACAGCAGTCAACAGTAGCAACATCATCAGCGATGGCAGCAGTAGGAACAGGTACCGCGCAATTTGTAGCCGCATAACGGACATCCTCAGTGTGCTGCTTGCTTAATCCGGGCCAAATGAAATCTGAAAGAAAATATGCAAAGTGATTACCAAACGTTACGCCCAGAGATTGAGAGATTGATACCGTGTGACGACTACCACAGATTATCCAACTCTGCAGCGAATCTTCAAATGTCGTGCATACGCGCCATTGGGTATGCGGCCGAGGCTTTTGGAATTGCGGGTATGAAGCAACACCGTATTACAGCTCATAAAGCTGTGTAGAGAGATAATGAGTGGCGCAGCTTAGCGGCCCTTTTGGCTTCAAGGTTACTTCAGCTAGATAAACATAATTGTGCAGCCCAGCAATCATAGCTAGTTTATCATGCATCCAAAATAGGAACACTCACGTACGACCTTCATGTAAAATTTGCAATGCGGGTCAATATGTGTTTTCTAAGTATATATAGGCTATCCTAAGTTCGGGGCCTGCAAGGTCTACTTTTGTATTACTGTAGTCACACGTTAGATTTCAGGATTATCGAAATCAGCGATCACTGAAAGTCACGAGCCCAATTTGTTCCCTTAATGTAGCTCGAACAAAGGCAAACATGCAAAAATCAATGGTCAAGTTTTAATGATCATTAAAGATGAGCGTGCGAATAACGCGGCACAAGCAATCCATGTCACAGTTTGAATGATTTACAAAGTCTGTCACCCGCCGCGGTGGTCTATTGGTTATGGTGCTCGACTGCTGACCCGAAGGTCGACGAATCGAATCCCAGCCGCGGTGGCCGCGTTTCGATGGAAGTAAAATGCTAGAGGCCCGTATGTTTAAATGTAGGCGCACGTTAAAGAACACTAGAATGTCGAAATTTCCGGAGCCCTCCACTATACGGCGTCTCTCATAATCGTATCTTGGTTTTGGGACGTTAAACCCCAACAGTTATCAATATTGGAGTCTGTCAGTGCAATTTTTGCTCACTCCAGGAGCATTGCCATCACACGCGGATGTCACGTTAAAACGCCTCGCTCAGAATCCCGCTCCAAATACTCACATGAACGGTTGCCGCGCTGCCTCTGACGCTCTCGGCCGGCCTAAAATTGCCCGTCTTACGTTCTTATCTTCGAGCCGTGGCTATGCGGCAAAAGTTAGAGGAGGAGACGAACACGGCGTCTCACTGATAGGACGCACACGTTTTCTAAGGCATGGGGTCGGTGACGAAGATAACCGAGTGTTGTGCCCGTTACAAATTCAACAAACAATGGAAGCTTTCACCGTCCGGCAATCGATATCGGAACTGTCGCTGCCACCTACCTGTGACGCCTGTGGCATCACCGTGAGATAAGAGACGGGAAAAAATGAGCGTGTAGTGTCGACTGAATGTTACTCACACGTTTTAGCGGATGTGAGTAACGCAGTGACTAACTAGGGGAGTGGATGCTGATTTTCTGCTGCTCGAGATGCCAGTACAGCATTTTATAACAACACGTAAGTGGTTAATCTTTAAGATGGCATTTAATATATAATTAGCCATCGCAGTCAGTGTTATTTGATACATTGAATATTGACGGTTCTTTATACAATATAATGCCCATAAATATACGAGCCCGTGAGCATGCTTTTAGGGACATCAAAATTAAGTAGCTCCATTCGTATTTTAATACCCTCTTCATGACTACGTCCTCGCTAGTGAAGACGCAACAAGTGCATCTGGCAAGATGGCATACAGTGAACAACAATAACAGTAATGCCTAACTATTTACTCGGCTGAATTAACCAGCTGCAGGAGCAGACTCGGAAAGCGCCACTGGGGCCCCACGTTTCATTTCGAAACAAATATCTCTGCGCTACAATAAAGAAGTGAACTGAAAACACGCCGACGAGAATCATTCATATTATTACGACTCTGACGCACGACCGTTTCAGCGACGGCGCAGTATTTTTTCCGCTAACCGGCAATCATCACATGCGACGCGGCAGCATTCATTGGCCACGAAGAGGCGTCTGCAGAGGATACACGCCTACCCGATCCCGTGTAATGACAGGGGGAGTGCTTCAGTTGAATGCGTGCCGCGCGAGTAATGATATCTCGAACAGAACAAGCCCTACACGTTTTCTGTACCAAGGTGCGATTACGGGGTTAGAGAAGTATTACGGGAGCTCAAACTTCGCAGAAACAACCGAGAACCTTTCGACGCGCTTGTCATTTGAGCAAGAAGAAGTCACGAATGCGATGAGGTTATAACATGTACGCAGGAGGGCTTTGTGGTAATTACAGCTGGATACTTGTAAGAGAGAGCGAAGACAGATCTAATACAGAACTTAAAGAATTTAGTTAAAAGCATTGGCATCTGACACGATAAAACGCATGTACCAACATGTGCAGACGTGACACTTACGTTACGCAAGGTGCGCATGCCGTTTACGCAAACCTACGAAATGGAACTGAAGAACTAAAGCTTAAAAACAAAGGTCTTGTTTACAGGTACGTTACTTGTTTACATGATACAAAACGTAACCAGTAGTTGCGTGCTGTTCCTGTCTAATATTGCCACAATACGACATATCGATCGAGAAACTATGGTTTTTCATAGTGTGAAGGAATACACGTGGTGACGTTTTCTGTTTATTTACATGTTCTTCGATTCGGTCATTTATCTGGGCGGCCCCGTTTGCCGCACGTATTCTACAGTCCTGGATGATTTCACATAACCTGCAGTGCGCTGCATACAGCGCACCACAGGTAAGGTGCTTATGTTGATGGCATATTGTGTAACTACATACGTTGATGGATATTATGTTGATGGTATATTGGTATAATTACATACGTGCACGAACACAGTCACACGTGTGTCGGCTGCTATGCTGTAAACAACGCAAGCACACGTACCCCGTTCTCCGGGAGGCAGTTGCGTCACATGTGCTTGGTGGACCGTTGCAGCGCACGCCAGAACACTGGCGGTGTCACTAGCTTCGTCAGCGTGGAGCACAATAGGAAAGGACGTGTACTATTCCACACAGTCGGAGGAAACACTTGTAGTAAACACACTGAATCATTTCCGGGTTTTCCATACTGTGCTGACAGAGTTGTTTTCAAAGTAAATTGTAATGGACAGGTGCCCCGTCATGACACTATGAAAGCTTAGTATGGATTACATGACACCTAGCACCTTCGTATTTACGGGGCCGTGGAACGTTTAACTTATCCGGAATTTCACTGTCTGTTTTGGTAGCTGTCAGTGGAACTTGGGTGTTTATCATATTAGTTACGTGGTTAGAAAGGCTAGTTTTAATTTAAACAGCGAGTCATGAGCACAGGCGCGTCATCAAAGAATAAGTCTAACTTGCTGCTTTGCCAGGCCAAGAAATCCTAGAACGTGCCGCAGCAGCCTTTAGGTCAAGTGTCACAACGAACGCCAGTTATACGTTTGCAGCCGCTTTCGCAGGTCCGTTGTCCCTAAACATTGCCTTCGTCAGCCTCAGCTGCTTTGACTTATTAACGGCACCCCCAAACAGTTTGCTCTTATAAGTGTCGTCGTCTTATTAGGTATGAGACAAAGACCAGCGACTGGACAAACGCAGGAGTCATCATACAATCAATGCAGTTCATAAATGAACGTATAAGTACCACCGGGAAAATGATATAAAAATTTACCTTAAGTCCTAGTTCAGGCCGTAAGTGTCGAGCCTCCGCGATCTCAATTTTCGGATGCGGTTCTAAGATATTTAAATACGTGCACTTTTCCCAGCGAGTGGTATTTCAATATGGAAAACGCGCTACTCCACCCACACCCGCTCTTTTTCCCACATACACACACACACACACACACCGTCAAGGAAATTAAAAAAAAAGATGTATAGCTCGTGCATGAGGCCTTTCCGCGCTTTGTACAAAAACTTCATGCAGGACAGTTTTATGATCGTTCTCCTATTCATGGCGTGCTTACCACCTGGGAAATTGAAGTATTCGTTCGAAACCTCTTTTCGCGCTTATGCTGACTGAAACAGCTTATGCATAAAGATGACTAGCTACATTTTCGTACAAGCGATTTTTCCCTCGACATGCAAGGGCTGAGGTAAGCGCGACGCTCATCGCATCCGGAGTGGGAAACGAAGCCCACTCCCTTGTAGGAAAACCAGATAAACAGACCGGAAGGAATAACTAAGGCTTTGAATAAAACGACATCCATGGGACCTCCGCCGTCGGGGAAGTCTTATGTTCATGGATCTCAAATCTGACTGATGATGCGTGCGCGTTCCTAGAAATGAAAATTATGAGCCGTTGAACCTCGTCCAGCCTCTTCTCTCCTCTGGTTCAATAAACTTCAAGGCTAACGTCCTGTAAAAGCTCGTCTCCTAGCGCTAGAAACACGCCAATGCGTCTTAGATAAGCGGAACGGGCCATCGTGAGCTGACCCTCCTGCGAAAACGCGCCTTGAATGTTTATGTCTGCTTTGCTGAGTTTTTCCGCTCCAAGCAGTTAAGCAGTATGGTGGAGAGAGAGACAGAGAGAGAAGAAAGAGAGAGGAGAAACAGAGAGAGAGAGAGGAGAGAGAGAGAGAGAGAGAGAGAGAGAGAGAGTGCGTGTGTGTGTTTAGGCGCTTCTCTCGGCACCTTGATCTTCTTGTCATTTGCATGCAAGGAGATCAGAGTTGGCAAACTGGGAGCATCATCGTATAGCTAAAACGAGTAATTTAGGAACATTAGCGCTTTACCAAGAAAGCCATGGCCCTCCTGCGGCATGATACGATACTCGAATGTATTCTGTTTGTATGGTTAAGAAAACAGAAGCATTTCTGACGGGATTGTTGCACAACGACATAATTTAACTTCTATTTGTAGTCAACATGGAAGTAAGAATCCGCCTTTCAAGATTTTGGCGCATCATTACATAACTTACTACCTACACGCGAGAACCACAACGACACATTTTCGCCGCATTCTGGCGTTCGCCAGTTCCCGACATTATTCGCCAGTGATTCGGTGACATTTCCCCTGTATCCTTTAAAAGTACTCAGCTTCGTGCGAACATGGCTGAAAGTTACCACCGTCATGTTGAACCACTCCACGCTTAGAAACTAAAGCATATATCCACCTGTGACCACGGTGAAGCATCCTGGTTCCAGCGAATCGCTGAACTGCGTTCTGCGATACAGCTGCAGCAGGGGAAGTTTACTTTATTTGACGTAGTTTAAAGCCCTAACAAAGAAAAAGACGGGCAGCCAACATGAAAATACATAACGGTCGTGTATTCACTCCTGTCAGGTTCTCTTACTGTGCGTCCCGCTTTATATAGCTCCAGAAGTATGCCAAAATGGGAACCCAACTATCCCAGCTTTCTTTCTGTGTAAGCACTGTTGTATGTATGTTATCTCTACGAGGAGGAACTGAAAGCGCGGAGCTTGATTGTGCGTTGTTTAGAACCTATTTACTGCGAGACGGTTTAGAAGAGAACGAACATGTCATCCGGAATTCGATCATTAAATTCAGGCTTCATACTTTATGAGTGAATTAACTTCAGAACTATCCTAAGTTATAGGGAATTCAGGTACTAGCAGTTCAATGCCTGGCCAGATCTACGTAGCTGAAAAAAAGCGGAAGCGTTTGATGCTACGCACAGGCGGGCAGCCATACACAGCAAAGGCGGCGGCGATTCACACACGTGCATGCCGGCCAAGCCAATAAAGAATACGCGTCAGACTGTGCGTGATGCTCTTAGACACACACATGCACCCGACTGGAAACGCTGTCTATCTGCGCAACGGTGGAACCGACGGTCTTGAATGCGACGTTTCTTTCCCACATGACAAGTCAATTATAGGCCGTGGACGAGGCAGCTATGTCGGTGAAAGCCGATGGACATTTTGAAATTCTGATTGTGACACGTCGCGCGAAGCTTCAAGCGTGTGCCCGTTGATGTGCCAGAGCGTTCATAAGAGAGTGAGAAAAGAGAAGCGTCAATTGAAAAAAAAAATATATTTGCCTAAGCGAAGAAAGAACAGAGTGACATTTTCACAGCAACCTTGAACAACCTGTGCCAACTTCTTAGGATTGATAATTCGCCGGTAAAACCTGATGTTCCGGGCAAACAAGAAATAAGCGGGAAGCTAACGCTGTCATACTCAGCAAAGTGAACATTGCAAAATATCGCGAATAGAGAGAGAGAGAGTAAAAAAAAATTAAAAGGAAGAAATACAATGGCGATAACGTGACATGCACAGCTTCGTTTAACTACAGATATCCGCGCCTCTGGAGTGCATCCACCGGTCATGCTGAAGGTTTTTGAACATCTTGATCTGGGGATCTTGAACATGAAGGCACTCTTTGGTAAGAGACACCGTCGAAGCGGTTAAGATTACTCATAGCTTGCACGTGATGTCAGGGACGCACTACATGGCTCCTACATGGCGGCTTAGATGACGTCAAAGCAGTATATAATCACACGGCGATTAACCTGCTTCAGTGTGATAACGACGTCGCTGGAACGTTATTGAACCACTGTGCATGAATAAGGAAGGAACCAGCATGCAATGTACTGATGACACTAACGTGACATCACAAAGGTCACGTCCCACCACGTTGGTGCTCCAACGTGGCTGTTTCAGCGGCGTCAGTGCAAGCCATCTATATGAGACAGTTACGACGCAACGGAATTGACTGCAAGTAGTGAGGTTCTTCAGCACGTCGGCATTACACTTTGAAATGTCCTATATTCCCTCAATATTTGTATTCTTTAGTAAATATAAATGCGTTTAAATCACATGTGTTGGTGGCAGGCTGACAGCGTGCTGGCGACGAGCTCATGACAACGTAATACAAGACCGTTCAATTGTTGACAGGCTAGCATGCGGAATATGATGCAGACATTCCTGTATGCCCCAACCTTCTCGCGACGTGCAAAACTAATCATTCACTGGTTTTTCTCCTATTATAACGAATCGCGCTTCGAACATTAGTAACGCTATTTTACGAAACGTGCTCCTTCCTTTGGCTGCTTAACCGAAACTACGCCCGAGCACTAGCGGCATGTCACAAAAAGGTTCTCAACAGCCCTAAAATTCCTTTTAGAGTGAAACACATCCGAATATATCTCCAATGGAAAATTTCCCGGATGAACGCTCATAAATATGTAGAGATATCGGAACCTTCCAACATTTTTTTTTTCGGAAAGTTGCCCTTAGGTACAACGTATTTACATAGCAGCACATGAGGCGCGTCGCACGTAAACAAACAAGTTGCATTCGCGCATGAAGTCTAATAACGATAGGCGAAACGGTGTCAAACATTCACTGCTCTTAGCCCAAATTGAACTCGCTTACCTGGACAAATATGAGCAGGCAGATGATGCTAGTCGATCTTGTTTCCAGTAAGGGCAATCACAAGTCGAGAGCACGAATCACGCAGGCAGTGGCGCGGCGGACCAGCGTGAGATACGTGTCGACGTCCCTATACAGGCAAACTGCAAAGCACAGGCGCTTGATCGTTCGCTCGTGCGATGTTCCAGAGAAGAGAATAAGGCCGTTCTTATAGCCAGGTAAGCTGAATGCGTTCTGCACTCGCTGACGGAGCAGCGCTGCATATAACGTATATACATAATGCGACGGCGGCGGGGAGAGAGTGAGTGGAGGGGCGTTCCTCAAGGTCACTCTGCACGCGCGTTACAGCGTAACCGGCTGGCTCGGTGCTTTTGCCACCGACGCCGCGGCCGTCTTTCGACCACGACACCGCCACCACGTCAATGATGTCCCCGTGAACGGCTGAGTGAACTTGGGCCGAGCTTTCGACGGCCCTCGGCAGGAAGCGAGCCGCCGGACCCATGCTGCCCCGCCCCGTGAGAGCCCAGTCCCTGCAGGGGAAGTGCACGTTCTTCCGTGTAAAGGGGCGGCACGTCTCGTGAATGCGGAGCTGGTGGTGACCGTCAGTGTGACGAGCGCAGCACATTCACGGCCAAGAAATGGAGACGAGCAATGCCTCCGCGAAGGAATCCTTCATACGCACACACACGAGCGCTTGAGCGTGCTACAGTAGCGGAAGCGAGACAAAAGAAAGGAGACGGACATGACGTAACTTTAGGACATGGTACTTATTCTGTCTGTCTTTCTTGTGCCGTCTTCTTTGAGCTTAGAAAGCGATTACGAATACAATCCAACTAGTCCGTCGTTCCATTCCTCTTGAACGTGGGTTTGAAATAATACTCGTTACCTTGGCGACGATGAAAGACTGAGAGCAACCACAACTTACTGCATGGGACACTGCTGTCTCAAGAGATGCCCAGTTCGTCGGCCTCCTCATCCGTAACCTGACAGTATTTTTACTTGTGCAAGTTGTCACTTTTTGCCCCCAAGAGTCCGGGGTGGTATTCCCGTTAGGGTCGCAGGTAATTTCGTACTAGAGGTACTACTTGACCATAGTTGAGCAATAGTTTTCGTGCGGAAGCCATGTGGCGAAAGAAACGTGCCGACGCTGCAACAAAGGTTCGAATGATATGCGTTCCATGTGCTTGGCTCTTTAGCCACGTTTTGCAGCGAGATAGCACATCGTCCCCATGACCAATTAGCGAAATCGCTTCAGTAATTCTTGTCAATATAGAATGCATGAATGGGTCAATCAGTACACCGAAAGGTTAAAGAAAATAAAAGCCAGAGTCTGACTGTTGTACGCATCCGTCATTTATTTCTACACAATTAGCTACATTACCGTTATTTACTGATTGCCACAGTACGGGAAGCTCATCCACCCGGAGCCCACTGTGCCAGAATCATAGCTTAGAAATTATGAGTCAAGTGAATGCTAGATAGCACGGCCGCAGTTGCAGTAACGAAATAACTGCGAGGACACCCACCTTGTCACCGCAGCAATCGCCCTACCGATATTAAAGGCACTAGAAATGGGAAGCTCAGAATCTTCACACTTCTGACTGTTCCGTAGAGCTAGGCGTGGAAATGACAGCATTGGTTGTTACGCACCTAAACCACAAAAATATTCTGTAGCTTTAGAACATTCCGCTCATCAGGTCCGTACATCGTAAACTTCGCTGAACGACACAAGCTGCTGGGGGACATTACGCACACGTGTAACGAACGTCCAGTGGAGTGTAAAACTTGAGCAAACACGAATGGGCGTATTGCATAGCGCAAACGACGTCACGTAGTATTGTCACCGGGCAGAAATGAATCACAAACCCGCGATATAGGTCGCGAAGGTGTTGACGAAAGGTGTACACACGTGCAACGGTTCGTTGGCCTCATCTTCATTTTTGTTCCTGGGTACCGTCAACAGTCGAGCTCGGTGTCGTACAAATAGGATACAAGTGTTCACCACTTTGTCAGCTGCAACCTAGATGCAAACTTGCGCACACCTCATGCTCTCAATTCGTGCTCTCGATTCCTTTTTTGTGCACCGAACAGGAAGAGAAACAAGACCATCTCGAACATCTGACGGAAATGAGTGTAAGTTAACATAATTGGTGCGAACACTTTTTCTCCTTCAACATATCTGTGTATATCTTTCAGCGAAGTTTAATTCACATTCTGGTAGTTTTAAAGGTTTGTTTCTTTTGTTCAGTGTTCTCTTGTGATCCATAGACATTCTCATAGTATGTGTCTTCATATTTTTATAAAGACTTTGGTACCGCACCGAAGCTTAAAAGAAAATCCCTCTTATTCTTTGTGCGGTCTCTATTACATTAAGCTTTCGGGCAGTCAATGCTTTACTGTGGCCGAGGTTTCTATGTTTTAAATTCCCCAAAAGCAGGTCTAGCAAGAGAAGAACGCGGTTGTTAGGTAGAGATGCATCTAGCTTTTCAAGTACATGGCCTACACCTAATCTGTGTAAACTCTGAACGTGCCAAGAAAGCCAAAACTTTAAAGTGGTATGGATTGTCTGTGCATACTACTATCCTATCCTATCAACTAGAATAATCAAGGCCGGGAGGAGAGGGGATTTAGGATGCCCCCGCTACACCAGTCCAATTCTGCATCCACTGAGCAGCTCTACAAACCACTAGGGTCGTTTAAGCTATTAGAGTCGTTTAGCACGTAATGTTAAGTCAAGCTAAGTCAAACCATTCGCTATGCAAGACTACATGAGTACTTAATGGCAACTGACGAAAACGATCTCTATTTCAACTAACTAGTTCAATCCCCGCTCACTTCAATTAAATTGTAGCGTTAGGTGTAATGTTTCAAGTCGCCATTAGTACAACATCTGGTGAAGTCAGTTATATCTTGTGTCCACGCCGCATTTTATGGCGCGTGGATAAGCTGAAATAAGAAGGCTTCTTTTCTAACGGTCTCC
The DNA here is from genome assembly GCF_013339695.2 of Rhipicephalus sanguineus. Classification (NCBI taxonomy): domain Eukaryota; kingdom Metazoa; phylum Arthropoda; class Arachnida; order Ixodida; family Ixodidae; genus Rhipicephalus; species Rhipicephalus sanguineus. Next base: position 89,730,082 of record NC_051180.1, on the reverse strand, counting down.
AAAGTAACACCTGGCAATACACAATTGAAACTGATTCATAACGAGTCTCTAAAGAACTATCGACGAAATAACAAATGACAAAGAAGCGAGCGTTAGTACCATGTAGTGCAACGTGAGCTGCGCACTTGCGACTTACTCAAAGAACATTCCGGCACGTTATAGTTCTGGGTATTGTTCGCATGATATTTTTGTGCAGTCTTTTAAAATGACACAGTGTCGTAATTTCTTTTCGCTTACTTCCATTAACTTTAGCGCACAGTAATGCAGATGACTGCATTGCCTTAGCCAGAGTGTCTATACGAGTGGAACTTGCGTAAACAAAAGCTGTAGGCTGAATACTCACACGCATTTAAAATAACAATATGGAGAATCACTCTCGTTTGCAGCGCACCAGCGCTAATTCAAGGCAACGAGTCAGTGGATACATTCCCCTGTTTCCAATACTGGGACAAACGGCTCTTGCAGACATAACGCTGTCAGTGTCACGAGAAGAAATAGCTTATCAGTCACTTATCTCAGGAAAAGCAACTCGCTTTCAGTCTCAGTCGGTTAAGATACAGCAACTCTACGGCGAAGGAACTTCCCACATCTTCTCTTCCCATCATCATCATCATAATAATCATCCTCACGCATCATCTGTTTGCATATCGCACATCTTACTTTACAAAATTGAAAAAGAATCGGCCTGAAAGCCATTTCGGGCGTTGATGCCTATGCATTCTGCTTCTCGAAGTTGCACTCAGTCCTGTAACGAGCCATCTGCCTGGTTTTGCCGCGGCTTCTGCGTCCAGAGGAAGCGGTTGCTTGATAATCTTGGAAGATGAGGGTTTACACACGCGCATGCAGAACATCTAGCTTTCCCGGAAAGACCACGGATAAATGCGCTAAGCAATGTCGTACCTGCCGCTGACTTTTCTGAAACGGGCATAGTTGATGACCATGCGGGGACAGATCATCGCGCTCCGGAAAGAGTCGACCAGGTGGTGCAATTGACAGCCAAGACTACCGTATCAAACGCGGCACCACCGTTGCCCTCGCCCGTTTATATATAGAGCCTATCACATTTCAAAGCAGAATAAAGATTTTGTGATTGTGGGCTCCATCTTCTCAGTATACTGTCACCGGCATTATCGCGTTAAGTGGCAGAGCGTACTAAGAGAAATGAACGTCCGTATCTAGGCATCTTGTCCCACGCCGGTTTATGTGACAGGAAAGTGACCGCGCTCAGCTATGTTACGTAACAAAGTTGTGGTTACTTGCGACCTTTTAACGACGGTGCACCGCCGCCTTTGTCACTGGTCACGTATCGCGACGACAAGTCTGCGCACGCCTGACATTTCTACTTGTTTTGATGTGTAACGAGCGAAAGTGCTCGCTTTGAACCGCGTCGGCAATCAGAATTCGCTTATGAGAAACAAACATGGGACGAGTTGGCTCGTAGCCGAGTATGCACCATGCGCGGCGAACACATGCGCGTGATATGCTATCACGTGGCATCATTTTCCATACACTCTAGAAACCACGAGGTGCAATCGGTGTTTCTTGCATAAGTCATGCAGAACTGCGACATCTCCTTTTGGTCATGATCCATGGGCGGTATTCGCGACAATGCGCAACCGACATTAACAGGCCAAAACATTCGTCCTCGGGTGTACTCATTGCGCAATAGTTGCTATCATTACGAACGTGACTTCATTTAGGTGAATATTGCATTCAAATAGACCAAAATTTCTTATAACCCACCGCTCATAATATAGCTGTAGTGCATCACCTTTACAGCAAGAGCTGTAGACTTAAATGAGGAGTGGTGGAACAAGGGACGTTTTGAGCTCGAGTTGAACTATGGGGACATTACCAGTTGAAAAACCGCCGACTACTTCAAATCTCCATTATCACGTGGGCATCTGTCTCGTTTTGTGAGCTAGCACTACATGAGACGCACAGCCACTCCCTTCAAACCAACTTGCGCAGCTCTTTTTCCCTGAAGTCCTGCCACCACTCACGGGGCACCGCCCCTTGCAGACCGGCACTTGGAGATCTGACCTGCCCAGTTCAAAGAAGGAAAATGGCGCGAGAGCAGCGGTGACCTTCCTCGGAGCGGCAGTCATTTGCGCATCAAAGTGGAAGCAAAAGAAAGACGAGGCGATCGACAATCGCATTGTGTGCGCAGCTCATCGCGATGATGTAACTGTCGAGCATCTGGGCAGCCACCGATGGTATAAACGAAGGCGTTGCGTATGTGTACGCTGAGCGGAAACGAACGGCCATGCACGACGTGGCCTGAGCCCAAGGAATGTTAATTGTTCGAGTAATGCTCGTAAACAAATGCCACGCATTTAGGAACGATGGATAACTAAGTAAAAAAAGAACTATTCCTGGGTAGAAGAGGTTCTTCAGTGGCTCGGCACTTTGGTTCTCGTTGGCAAGCGATCAAGAAAGAGACAAGACCGGTGGGGCTATCGCATATGTATAGAGTACACAACTTGTTTCCAATATTTCCTTCCTGCTAATCACTTTCGCCACGTAGCTTCCAATTCTGCCGGTGCACTATTAGGAGGCGGAGTAGCACATGCTATATATACTCAATAGCTAATGGCTTTTATACTGAGTTCTGGAGCTCAATTTATTTAGCAACGCGAAGCTGAGGGACGACTATACGTGACTGTTTCGCAAACACTGTTGACGAAATTTGCTCTTCATCCCCTCGCTGGTAGCAACAACACGGTACGTTCGTGTCATTTATGCTGCGTTGGCGATGACTAAAGTACGCACGTTTATGAAAACACGTTTCGTAATGGCGCCTTCTTCCTCGTAATACGATCTGTGTTCGTTTGTCCAGCGGAGGGCTCTCAAAACTACGTATTATGTAAAATATGCTAGCGGTATTGGAAAGAGATGCCTTTAGTAACGACGAAAGCCAAGCGCAAGACGCGCGGAGTTACACGTACTGCTAACCGAACTTCTTATATAGCTTCCACAACGTTGCACTTGATGTATGCAACGGAGTATATACATGCGTTGTTTGGCTGGGACTCCCGAATACAGTTCCCATTTTTTCTTTTTTTTTATTACGTTGAAAGTTCGCGATACGCTCATTAAAGGCAAGAATTTACTTCTATACTTGATTATAAAGCTTAGTGAGTAGATCACAATTTCTAGATATGCCCACACTTTTACACTACTGGCCGAACATAACGTTGACTTAAAAGTATCAAATCCCTTTCCGAGCAAAGACATGCGGAAAAACTGGGGCGCTAAACGCAGAAGAGTTCCACCGTTTAACTTTACACGGCGAGCACTGCGACTGAAGCTCACTTATGGCTCATGCACGTGTCCGAGAACCAGGTGTGCATTAGTACTGCTAAGTGAATTCTTACCTGTGTCTCCCTTCGAGAAGTAACGTGTAAAACCCCACAGGAGGGGAAGTACCCGCGACGACTGTCGACTGCGAACGACGCAAATCATAAGGCTTTATGTACAAGTGTGTCTCAAGCAAGCGCATGAAAAAACGCTTCCTTAATTCCATGGAAACATCATAGGCCGAGGTATGGTCGTATCTGTCGGATACATGACCATACCTCGGTTTTTTACGGGACAAGAAGACAGACACGTGATAATAACATATTTCACTTCCTGTGCACAAAAACAACAACAACAACAAACGAACCTTATTTCAATCTAACTGCATTAAGTGCTCTTACTTTCCGACACTGATAAGAGACTGGAATGAACTTGACTCATCAACTGCTAGCATTGATTCGCTAGACAAGTTTACTGCGATAATCGACGAAGCTCTACTAACACAGCACGACTAAATTACGTTATTACTTTATTTATTTGTAGCCATACCTAATTTATCCATTAGTTCACTCGATATAACTGTTCTGCTTGTATTCGAATATATTGTATAACATGTGTTTAACTTATCTTTAGAGTTATTTACTTATTACTCGTTGTTGCACAACCTGCTGTAATCTCTTGCTGATTCCCTGTATCGTTGTCTAAGCAGAGATTCTATGTTACTTTGTGAACATTTGTAATTGAACTCTCTAGTTGCTGTAGCTGCTGTAACCCCCATTTCCTGCTTTGATTAACATGAGACAGGACTGGCAGTATTTTTTAAATAAAGCACGGAACGAACATACAGAGGATGAACGTGAACTGTCACAGCTCGACAGTTAAAGCGCGCTGGTCAAATACAAAGGAGGACGCACGAAACGAACACAAAGTATACACAGGATGAGCGCGAACTGTGACAGTTGAACCTAATTTGCTTGTGAGCAGCGCGCTCCTTTCGCAAAAGCGGCCGCTGCAGTGAGCGAAGTGACCTTCGTGCTCTCTATAACTTCAAAGCAAGCTTGCGGTGAGAGCGCAAGATGTACAAACCACCGCCATCACAGATAAGAGCGCGCGCTCGAGCGACCACGCCCTGTAGAGGCGGACGCTCATCTTAACGCGTGGGGCGACGACCTTTAAAGCGCGCTCTTCGAGCTCTTCACACCATCTCGCTAGAGATAACGAAAACACGTTGATGTACTCCTATTTCTGAGTACCACCACCGGCGAATGGCGTATATAAATAGCACGCCGTTAGTATGACGAAGACCGTGCCGTTTGTGGCCGAATCGAATGAATGAAGAATGAATGAATGAATGAATGAATGAATGAATGAATGAATACAAGGTTTGGTGTTAAAGGGCAAGACCTTTCTGTGAACCTTGAGGTGCACGGTGGCTTCTAGCACCAAAACTCTGAACAATGAATTGCAGTCTGAAGAGAAGCAGGAAGCGAAGACCGCACTTGCAATCCTTGCGGAAAATCACCCATATGTTGAAGAACACGACGTCTTGCGGAAGCCACTCTGCCGAAGTTCAAGCTTTTCCGGAGAGACGCCTGCATAGCCCCGCGCTCTGTTGATCGTTGAAGGCACGTGCCTGACTACACACCTTGTGGTCACGTCTTGTTTACCTTGCGAACGCTTCGACGTGACTACGTCGCCTTTCTTCCTCCTTAATACGCGTCTTTTTTTTCCGACGCTGCCGAGTATACACGCTTATGCTTTTATTTTCAACTGCGCAGCCCGCACTATACTAATGCTGCTGAGTGATCGAAGTGTGTGGGTAGCTGGTATCGCGTCAGTGCTTTTCGTGTGGTCTATGTTACATCTTCACTACATCTTTGCAACCTGACACCATAGATCGCACCCTTTAGTTACGCCACCACATACTTAGGTCAGCCATCGATTTGTTTTGTACGGCTCCGTAACATCTCCTAAAAAAAAAAAACAGTCGCACCCTTACGAGTGTTCTTAGCCTTACAACAACGATAATCATCTACCTTGCGCGCCTTTCCATGCTTTAACGCCGTGAGCCCAGTACTCTCGGGTCACGAACGGCGTGTGAGCTATTACTGTGACTTATCATTCTTGATTGGTAAACGGTGAGCGTGTAGTTTTCAAGACAGGAAACGCAAGCAAGCCAGATGACTATATTTTTTGGGGGGACAAAAGCACTCGCTGCATATAATTTTTAGACGGCTGATGCATGGAACGTTGGTCTGAATCAAGATCTGCATGACCACTTTGCTAGATTAAGGCTCTTCTTTCGAGAGACTTGGAAAATTTCAATCGCGACCCAAACCAGCCTTACGAAAGGGGTGTTAGACAAATCAAACGTCGAGCGCGATGCGCTCCTGGCTGCCTTAACCAACGCATGGCAGCGTGACGCAAGGCCTTCAACCGCGGCGAAGGACCTTCACCGGCGGCGTGCACGGACCTCTATAATTGGCACTTGCATACGGGCATGACTGGTTTGTCGCTCGAGGCCCTTCGTTATTACCGCGGGACGAAGCACCACACTGAGGCAGGAATAGAAGAACATACAGGTGTGCACTCTTCGTGCAAGCGCAATATGAACGCTCGCCCGCCTGGCTCCATGGAAAACTCGTCTCAATTTCGATGCCTTTCCACATGCAAGCGGCCGAAGGTTAATTGGCAAACCGACGACAGCGCTGATTTCATTAGTGTATCCGCACACCACGGCACGAGCTTACTTCTTCACATTTTGTGAACGGGACGGTTGGACCTCTAAATCTCGCCAATTACGCAGCTTCTCAATAGAGCGAAGGCTGAACGGGGCTTACCTTTTCTGCAGTGGCGGTCTATCACTTCGACAGTTGAAGGTGTATCCTTTGGTAGTGTCTAACTAGTTTCTGTTAGTGTGTGAAACTTCACGGTCTGATCGGCCTCGACTGCTTCCGGCAGGTTTAGCAGCACAGCATCGTCGAAGAAAACCTATACTAGTCGCGTGGCATAAGGAGCTGATCAGCTACTATACTCGAGAACGAGATGACGGTGTGATAGGGAATATAAACAGGTGCTACGTTGCTAGCTTTCAGAGCCGAACCAAGTTGTCTCGTGCCATTTGAGTAGCCACCTCAGTACGTAAGTGCCGAGTTGCAAAAATTACTGGGAGCGCGCCCTGAAAAGAGTTTTCAGCAAAAGGCGAACATCTTCTTAAAAGACTTCTTAGTGGAGATTGGACTAGATAAGCGCTTGTAATGAACAGCTGTCTAGCTATATGCGAAGTTATCTGTTAGTCCGTGTACCGCGGGTAGAACTTGGAAAGAAACGTTTGAGTGTGAACGTTTCATCAGAAAGTGAACTCCTGCAGGTGAACTGTCCATAGCCACGTTATTTTCTTTGTTTTAGTCAGTTTGTTATATGTTTTTCTTTAACTGTTCGTTCTTGTTTTTGGGCAACCATTTTTTGCGCTGCAGAACTTATAGAAATGGAGTAACCGGGAGGATATAAACCCCAACTTTCCACAGCAAGCCAGTTAGAACAGAACAGAACAGAACAGAACAGAACAGAACAGAACAGAACAGGACAGAACAGAACAGAACAGAACTTTCGTATTTTCGGGATCACAATCATTCTTAGCACCCATTCAGAGTTCGCGTCACAGAGGCGAGAATAAAAAGCATACAAATAGGAAAGAAACATTGTTCAGAGCTTTAGAACACATGTTCGTCTTAATCGTTCATATAATGAACACGCCTGGTTCGTCTCTATCACCTGGCCGTCATACAGCCGGATGAATACCGCACACTTCAGTCTACGTACAAGGAGACCGAGAACTTCATTCCTACACGTTAATGAAGCACGCAACGACCTATTACGACTTCCTCCGCGAGCTCCGCACTGTGCTTCCGCCTTGCACACGGTCAAGATGAACGTCACGTCGTCTCGACTTGACGTGAGGACAGCGTCACGCGCGACGTAAGCTCCCCAGTGTGTCGTAATCACACGATTTGTCTCCTGTCCGCGTTGCGTATACCGTCTCGAGTTCTGTGACCTCTACGGAGCTCTTCCTAAACGCCGGCTTCTCATACCCCTGACCTTTCGAAAGGCCATTCGGGCGTCCAGCGACTCCATCTGCCGGCATCATTAGGGCGACGTCATTGAAGTGCGCCATAGACAAAGGAAGAAAGACTGCAGGGCGACAAGCTGCCGCACCAACGCATATGCACAGCCCCGATACGAAGGTCACGGAAGTTCAGGCGCTCGTACTGCGTTACACCCTCTCTATATGGCTGGTGGGGCCCACAGTGACGAATCGTGACTGACTCGGCCTTGTTGCTACGCGACCGTCAGAGAGAATGTGATCCTGGCTTCCAGCAAGAGAAAAAGAGATGATGTGCCGAAGGTATCCGGCCAGCGTATCGTGTCTGCTGCTGCGCATCTGGCCAAACAAATATTGGCGTTCGCGAGCGGAGCACTTCCTCGCTTGCCCTCGTTGCCTTATGCGTGAATTAAACGTGCGTAATGGGGTGCCTAGCTAAAAATGCGCGTCGCTTGAACGACTTCCTGCAGCAGTCGGGAAAGGCGCTACACGGCTGACGTATCGTGACTGACGTCACCAGTGACGTTGCCTCCAGGTAACGTCGCACTGTTACCTCTGATAAAGGTAGCGAAAGAGAAAGACAGAGAGGTTACACCCATGTTTCACCTGGTTCGCTACACTACACGGGGGGAAGGGGATGAAAAGACTTGAGAAAGGAAGAAGGAAAGATGGGACAAAAAAAAAGAAGAAGCAAATTTAGCGTTACATAGATCAAATTTAGTGTTGAGCAACAAACGTATCCGTCAACGTAGGTGTTATCATCGCAGGTCATTACATTGAGATCTACAGTAGAACTTATTGTAGAACCCACTGGCTAGCAAGCGTGTCCGATGAGCTCACTTGCCTCCTTCCCCCGCCCGAGTCAAATTGCGTCGTCTCAATATCAGCGTAAATCAAGGAAATCAAATACTGATTTCAGTATCGGCATTCACTTTTATGCACTATTCTTCTCATTTACAACCTCATAACAACCAATTTCCACCTGTGTTTACAATTTACAATACTATGAACTACAACTTTTTGTTCTCTGCTCACATTGCATGCAATTCTGCCTTGCATCGCAGTGATTGGATCAGGACATTGCGGTTGCTATAAACACCTTTATTGCGTTACAGTTCATGCTAATTTACACTCTTGCATGGCCTAATGCGTCACCGATGGCGGTGCTGTGAACGGCGTTCCGGTGACATCAGCAGATGGATTCGCCTTTTCGATACGTTTCATCTCAACAGCTATTCAATGGAATAGCTGTTTTCAATAGATTGCTCTCGCTTTGAATGCATGCTCGCATAGCACGGTGTTCCATTTAGTACCTGTACGTTATTGTACAGTTTAATAAATCTCAGCGTTAAGATATCAGCAAACACTTATATTTAAGGTATCTCTTACACTTACACAATAATATCTGGCGTTTCACTAGGCAGAACCAGGACATAATTAAGTGGCACGTCATAGCAGAGAGCTCCGGAAACTTCAAGCATCTGATGTTCTTTAACGTTTACTGACATCGTACAGTACACGGGCCCCTAGCATTTCGTCTACATCAAAATTCGACCACCGCGGTGGGTTCCTAGTCATCAGCCGAGCACCGTAGCCACTGTACCATTCAGGCGGACTTTATACATACGCGGTCATGCAGGGGCATGACCTCGTGACTCAGTGTACTGTGTATAAATTATTGGCCAAGGTGGTGCTGATACGTCTCGCCTGCAAGCGAGAACGTCGCGCCAAACGAATGAACGCAGCTTTTGCAACGAAACAGGATTGATCTTGGGGTTTATTTGCTAGTTCGCATAGAGTAGGCAGTATTTCAGTCGAACGCACATTTACATTTCGGTTATAATTGCAGTCACGTTGTGTTGCGTGTGTAAAACGTTTTACTGAAAAGTGATATATCTCGCCCATTGATCGCACCACGCTCTATCAGATCATCGAAAGTGCTTTGCAGTGTATTTTCTTGCAGGCAAATCTCTTTACGACTTTTCGATACAAAAACTTCGCCAATTTAGCCTAAATTGTTCCGATATTGCTGTTCAGCTCACTTTCACACGGTCATTAACTGTTCAGAAAAAAAAATCGACAGATCCCACGCAATGTGGCAACAGGTTTTATGCGAAGCAGTCAGCGAGTATCTTCTACGCTGCATTTTATGGCTTTGTGCCAAGCATTACGAGGTGGATCGACGTGTTTTTGTAAGTGTAGTAGCTGGCTGCACTTCGTGGGCTTACCAGGCACGTCGACAACACTGGCGTTTAAAGGGTAACTTATGTTGCGACGTAACGTCAGCCCGCACGTTAGAGTACACACGTCAGTATTATCGAAACTATTTGCACTTTATGGTGCAATCATGTGAATATCATACGTAACTTTCGTTAATGTATTTCTCCGGGGCCGAGCAATGCTTCAGTATAGCTTGATGAATCATAGGAATACAAGTGCAACGTTTATTAGACTGCTATAAAAGCGGAGGCAACACTGGAACCACATACGTTAATCTGATATGACGCCTGTATCGTAGGAGCACATATGTAGTGTTTATTGCTTTCTTATAAAATTAGATAGCCATCACCACAACCACAATTGACGTTGCGCCGACATTACGCCTGCATAGGCTGTTGTTCCAAACCAGCTTATAGACATAGCGTGGTAATGTGGTAGAATACCTGATTGCCACGCAGAATGCTTGGGTTCGATTCCTGCTGGGATTCTAATTTTTATTTGTTCCATTCATCGGGTCAACGCTGCTGATGTCGGTTTTTCTTAACGCTCTTGCATTTAGTTACCAATGTCAGTTCTCGCCGTTACTGGGTAGATATGAACTGTCAGTCACCTGTGGCCATTCCCGTACACCGCGGCCCGTGGTAAACGTTTATGTGCCACATGTGTCTGGAGGAAAGGGTTTGAGACGCACGTGACAGGATTTCCATGTTATTCATGTCGTGACCCGACATTCATATTCGTCAAATCCTTTTACCCTCCCATGCCAATTTTGGTCTAAACCAAGTTAAGGAGGTGGTCATGAGAGCACCCTGACGTAAGCGGCTAGATAGATAGATAGATAGATAGATAGATAGATAGATAGATAGATAGATAGATAGATAGATAGATAGATAGATAGATAGATAGATAGATAGATAGATAGATAGATAGATAGATAGATAGATAGATAGATAGATAGATAGAAACGCTCAAAGTGCCAAAGGTTCGCTAAGAAATGCTTCGCATTAAAAAAATACGCCGACGATTGCCATACTGCCATATGTGAATTCTGAGGGCAGCTTCATGTTGGGGCAATGCCAATTGTGTTTGAAGTTTCGGCTTTTCGCAGTTGTCACAATGTAACATTCGTTACATATTGCCACAGAAACTGCCAGCCCTCAAGTGCTACGCACACCACTCTATGCATTGCAGGCGTCGCGAAGCAAGCGAAACACCGACAGTCCCGTTACGACACGCGAAGCTAGCCGCAGTGCACGTGCCAGCCCTGTATGCGCACGAGCTCCGACCGAGGGGCAGCGCGTGTGACGGAGGAAGAAAGCGAGGTTAGAGGCCAGTGGCTCGTGATCGCTCTCTTTCGTCCGCGTTTATTCCCTTTCTTTCTTTCAATCTCTGCTTCTTTCTCTTTCTTTCTTTGTTTCTTTGTATTTCTCTAGTTATTTGTATTTGTCTTGCTCTCTGTTTTTTCTATCTCTTTTTCTTGTTTGCTTCCTTCTTCCTCTTTCCATGACTTTATCGGTATTTTTCTATCTCTCTTTCTCTCTTCCTGCTTCTTTCTATCTCTTTTTTTCTTTCTTTCTGTTTTGCTCTTTGGTTTTTTTATCTCTTTTTCATGTCTGTTTTTTTCTATCTCTTTCTATGCTTTTCTCTGTCTCTCTATATTTTTATGTCTTTATTCCTCTCTATTTTTCTCTTGTTCTTCCTTTCTATTGCTTTCTAACACTCTCTCTGCTTCATTCTCTCTATTTTCTATTTCTCTCTCTCTTTCTCTTTCACTTTCACGTATTCCTTTCCGTTTGATACTCGCACCTACTGTAGTGGGGCTTGCCCAATTGCCGGGGCACATACCCGTTCGCTCGGTTACGCCACCGACGCCGACAGCGACGCCGCTTAATGCAGGAATGGGCGCCTGAGAGCTGCGCTCTAAAAAAGATCGTTGTTATGAACGTAAGAATAGAATCAAAAGTTTTTCTATACAGAGACCCAGGGAAACTTTTTTAACATTTTATAGCAACACTAAGCGTCCCATTTTGACGCGTTTGTATAGCGCTACGGCTAGGTAATCATTCAATTACAAGCAAACTCAAACTTCCTAATTTTCTTCTCAATTTCATGTATACTTATGACGCGCCTACAGTGCAAAGGCTGATAACGGGCATAAAATCATAGAAGTGCTCGCCTGCAGCAACTCTCCTCATCTACCTCCTGTCTAAGCGGCAAAATCGCTAAGATAATGTATGCACCGAGAAGAGAAGCACCCATGACACTGTAGAGCAATGAGATAATTAATCATTTTGCTCACTTATCTGTTGTGGAAATATAATGCATGGAGATAGATAGCGTTAGTATTTCGTTTACGCTATAATACATAGAGTTATATTGTTATTGGTTATTGTTGATCAGATGCTAAAAGTCTGCCTGCCAATGTATTCCAATGATCCCAATGTATTCTATTTTAACAACGCGACAGCGTTATTGAGCACGTGTCGAGAATATTCCAGTGTCGGCGTCGGCGGCGGAGGAGTGAGCGAAAAATCGCGATGGAACAAAAATCCGGCAGATCCCACGCATTGTGGGAATCGATGTAATGCGAAGCAGCCAGCAAAGAGCTGCATACATCGCCTTGTTTGACTTTGAGCCAAATGAAATCACTCATGCCATGCCATCTAGTTCACCATATATCGCATGTTTGCCATGCACGCATGCATCCACAATCTGGTATATGCCATGCTAATGAGACGTATATTCTGGTATGTACAATGCATGACCTGTCGTTTATGTTCATCACGCACTCGTGTCATGCCATACCAATTTTGGTATATATCCAGTTAAAAAACGGCCGGAAGCGCACCATGACAGTGTCATGTAAATCATACCATACATGACATACATAACATGGTTTGCATGTTACCAACTGTTATTCATGTTCTCCATACAGTAACATCGCGCAATACCAATTTTTGTGCATATCAATCTAGCGAAACGGGCGCGAGCGCGCCATGAGCAGTTCATGTCGTACATTACTGGCATGTCATGATTTTCATGTTACCATCTCTCATTGCTTTCGTCATACAGTCGCGTCGCGCAATACCAATTTTGGTGTATATCAAGCTCAGGGTTGCCACTGACTTTCGAATAAATGTCGCCAAACGAAGAGCAAAAAGTCGCCAAAAGTCGCCATTTTTTACAAATCTCGCCAAAGAAGTCGCCATTCTCGATATGTGCGGCATACCTAGTAATAAAAGTTTCCACTCACGTATAGTCCCGTAGAATACAGTACCATCCAAGACCCTGAAATTATGTTGACGTTTCTCAATGCCAGTCGTTTCGCCCGCTTCACCATGGGAGCTCATAGTGCTACTTCGCCGACTAGCCGCAAGATGTGCGTGGTGGCGCAAGGGTGGATTAATGAAACGCTCATGATATCCTTCCATCCCTTCGTTTCAAAGGTAAAAGTGTGGTAAACCTTGGGCGAAAACCGTGAAAGCGTTGTTTGTAGACAGCTTTGCGCACCCTTATATGAATTAAAAGTATTAAAAGGTTTATTGAAGGTAACACGACAGAATTCTTACAGGAACCGATCATTAGTGAGTCTTACACCTTTTCAGTGTGAACTAATATGATACCGGACGCCACTAACCCTTTCTTATAGTCACCTATATCTACCCGCGGCAATCTGATGCGTTATTAATGATCAGGTAGACAGTGTAAAACGTTACATATCAATTGTTTTCATTGCACATGCTCACCGAGAACAGTGGAAAATGCCTCAATAAATATTTTTTTATTGCACGAATAGCCGCGTATCCGCCTCTCTTCGCTATTCCAAAACAGTCTTTACGAGCTGAATTGGGGGTACTGCAACAGTGAATAAGTCACCAAGCTATTCAGAACAGTTGGGGCTTTGGCGGAAGACATGGTCGGAACAGGCGGCCAACCCGCCGTCTAGCCCCTTCAGAAGCGAAACTTTAGAGAAGCTTAAAACACCTAAAGCCATAAACTTATAGTCAAACACTGCCCCCTCGCGATTTGCAAGGCAGTCCGCTGACTTACATTTTGCTAGAATGTCGCTGGGGGACTTTCCAGTACCTCCTGCATCTAGATGAATTGAGGAGATACACACGAGTTACAGGACGGACATACCGAATGACGCGTAACATGCACATACTACTGGTGGGTCTAAACCCAAGAAAAATACAGAGAATGTTGCCGCTCAATCGTTGGGAAGACACTGAGCTTAGGATGCATAACTCAGTGGACGCCTAAGCCGAAAATTGCCAACAATTCGCCATGTCGCCATTCATAATTTTAGGTCGCCACGGGCCTCTCAAATACGCCAATTTGGCGAAAAGTAGCCACCATTGGCAACCCTGATCAAGCTAGCGAAACGGCCGCGAATGCACCATGAGCGTGGCATGGAAAGCGTGCCATACATGACATGTATGTCATGGTTTTCATGTTACCAACAGCTATGTTCTTCATGCAGTAACAGCGCGCAATGCTAATTTTGGTGTATATCAATCTAGCGAAACGGCCGCGAGCGCACCATGAGCAAATCATGTCGTACATGACTTGCATGTCATGATTTTCATGTTACCACCTCTCATTGACGATCTTCATACAGTCGGGTCACGCAATACCAATTTTGGTGTATATCAAGCAAGCGAAACGGCCGCGAATTCACCATGCGCGTGGCATGTATATCATGACATAGATGACATCCATATCATGGTTTTCATGTTACCACCTGTTGTTCATGTTCTTCATACAGTAACATTGCGCAATACCAATTTTGGTGTATATCAATCTAGCGAATCGGCCGCGAGTGCACCTTGAGCGTGGCATGTAAATCATCTCGTACATGACATGCTTGTCATAATTTTCATGTTACCACGTGTTGTCGTATACATCCATTCGTATATAACAGTTGTCGTATATATCCATTCATTTAAACGGCCGCGAGCGGCCCGCGATCATGTCATGTAAATCATGCTGCAGATGACATGCGTGCCATATGTGCACGTTAGGACCTGTCATTATGTTCGTCATGAACTCCTGTCACGCCATACCAGTTTTGGTATTTATTAAATTAACGGAACGACCGCAAGAGCCCCAAGGCCGTGAAATGTAAATCATGCTGTTCATGCACGTCATGATTTTCATGTTATGACTTGTCATTTATGTTCGTAATACGATCATGTTATCCCATACCAGTTTTGGTATACATCCGATTAACGAAACGGCCAGGAGAGCACAAAGTCGTAGGCGGCTAGATAGATAGATAGATAGATAGATAGATAGATAGATAGATAGATAGATAGATAGATAGATAGATAGATAGATAGATAGATAGATAGATAGATAGATAGATAGATAGATAGATAGATACGCTCAAAGTCGAAGAAGTTCGCTAAGAAATGCTTCGCATTTAAAAACTCGCAGGATGCCTTGTGCATTTGCCTGGACTTTTTATTATCATTCGATGTATTAATCCACCCCCGAAAGCCTTCTGCAGCTAATGTTGTTTTGCACTGTCTTTGTAATAGGAGGCATTGCAAGCTTTCTGCACTTCACCTGATTTTGCACTGCCTCCGTGATCGGCCCACCCCTGAAAAAACGCCGATGTAATGCGATGACGTCATCATGGGACGTCATGTTATGTGAAGTCATGGCAACGTTACAAATTTTTGCGAGTCGTATTGCGACGGCATCACGTGATGATGATGATGTTTTGCATCACTATAGTGTGGATGCCGCCGACGCCAATGGTCAATTTTCACGTTTGATGCGGCGTCTAAGGCTTTCGCCTTAATAATAAACACGATGGGTCCGGACAAGCGAAGAGCCACCTCAAAACACGCGCGGCCGCTCCACAAGGCCACCCGGAGATCAGCTGGTCTGGAGAGGCGGCAGCTGAGGAGGAGGCTGGGAACGCTTTCTGTTTCCTAACAATTCTTCCTCGTCTACATTACTTATTGCGAGCGGTTTTGCTTTCCTCCCTCCGAGATGCTTGAACGCCACTACCGAGCTGAGCTCGTGAGTGCGCCGCCATCTATCGGGCCCTCGTAGAAGTGAAAACGCTCCCGCAACGTCCAGACCGTCCAGACCCAGAGCGACCCCATTTCTCACCGAATCTCGACTTTTTATGCCTCCCTCAAAATACCTCTGCTGGGAAATTTAGAAGGGGACTGGGTCTCCCTTTATAGACGGCGCTGTTGGTAGTTATTCCAAAGCGCTCGGGCATAATTAACGGTTATAATCAGCAATAGCATCATGAAAGTGTGCAGCTGCGTATATAGGTGCGCGTATTGCCTTACAGATGCGTAGTGGGTACTTCGCTAATTCGCAAACTGATGAACTATAGTGCGCACTTCGCAGCTGTACTTGCAATAGGTATGCATTCTATGAGATTTTAAAACTGCCAAATTTGCGCGCGCAGATCTTCCCTTCCTCGCTTCATGGTTGGTGTGTCCGCCAAGCAGCGAAGCCTTGCTTGCGAATGAGGAGGCGAGCGAACGGGACCCGATTACGCGTTCTTGCTTTGAAGGCGAAGCTAAGGCATCCTCCAGGTATTACTGTCTATTCCCTATACAGTGAAGTGTCTGCCGTAAGCTGTGAGAAACGTCATTAAAATGCTCCGACCATACAAAACTGGGAGCCCTTGCCAGAGTGACGCTGTATACTATGGAAGGCAGAATTGTAAATAAGAGGTGGCAAGTTGTACAATTGTCTTACGGTATGTAGTAAGAAGCTTAGCACACTTCAGAGGGTAACCTTCTCACAGCAAACACTTTTGCGTCAAGCGCGGTCGACTGATTGCCGGAGTACTCGGAGAGTGAGTGAGTGAGTGAGTGAGTGAGTGAGTGAGTGAGTGAGTGAGTGAGTGAGTGAGTGAGTGAGTGAGTGAGTGAGTGAGTGAGTGAGTGAGTGAGTGAGTGAGTGAGTGAGTGAGTGAGTGAGTGAGTGAGTGAGTGAGTGAGTGAGTGTTACCGATTTTCGGATATTACATACACAGCAAGGTATATTGTGTCGCGAGATCATTTACCTTTTTTTGGCAACAAGATTGTTACTTGGTGGGTCTTCTGACGCATCCAAATGTTTCCTGGTTCAATGATGGCATGAAAATGTGCTATCGGGACGCAAAGAAATGCGTAACAGTGCGGTATCTACGCGCTCCGCTGTTCGCATTTCTTTTCAAGTTGTTGTAACCTGGATGGTAATAAAAAGATACTACAGTCATCAATGATGCATTCAAGGACGACTCTAGCGGAGCACAACGAGCCGCTCCTTCTTCGCGTTTCTTTCCATCGCACCTGTATAAAGCGCTAAGCGGGTTTGCGAGCCAGCGGTGCGAGCGGGATAGC
This sequence comes from Rhipicephalus sanguineus, assembly GCF_013339695.2. Taxonomy (NCBI): domain Eukaryota; kingdom Metazoa; phylum Arthropoda; class Arachnida; order Ixodida; family Ixodidae; genus Rhipicephalus; species Rhipicephalus sanguineus. The sequence continues at coordinate 89,713,099 of NC_051180.1, read as the reverse complement.
GGAGAGGGCAGCGGTGCGCAGCACGAAAGGACGAATGATAGCTGAGCGACGTCCCGCTTGTTTCAGCGGAGTAATACAGGGACCTTACAGCGGAGCGCATGGCTGGGCCACCTGTTGAACAAGGTTGAAGTTACTGTCGATCGAGCAGAGGCTTTGCTTCGTCACCTGCCGTAAAAAATTGAAGTTACTGCGAAAAGAATATTGCAAAAGGCATTTTTACTAGATTTTATTAGATTTATTGGAGGTGCCGCCGACCACATGCCGCCGCCGCTTGTGTTGAGGGCTGCCGTCTGAGAAAACGCTCGCACGCTCGTCTGCTGCGCATGCTTCGCTGAGGAGACCATATCAGCTGGCTAGCGGCTCGCTCCGTAAAGACGCCCGCTTTTGCAGCGTACCGCGCATGTGCAGTTCGCCTCTCCGCTCGACCGCTGGGCGCGCTAGTTCGCAAACCCGCCAGGCTATTACTCTCTAAGAAGACTAGCGCTGGAACTGAAATTGACAGTCACGTTCGATGGCTTTTGGCCAGTTCAATATGTCCAGCATATCAGCATAAAACGCTACTGCGTTTCATGTTGATACACATCGGTCTCATTTGAATAAACAGGTGTGCACTAACTGCGCAGGCAGAACAGAACTGCTATACGCTCTCGAAGGCTGATCAGTGAACACATACAATACTCTTAAACAGCGACTTTCATTTTATTCCATGAACACAAAAGAAAACAAGTTATATGTCTGTGGAACTACAAACAAAATATATTTTTACACAAGTGAAAAATATAGCAAGCTATGAAACTATGTGGGATGAAGAGCTCATATGACTTAGTTTCATAGCACAGTTCATGGAAGACATGATACTATATACACAAACGCTTGCTATAATATAAATACGCTGCACCCTTGCGCAACAGCCAGAATCTTAAGAGTGTGCCACTGCTTGAGGCAAATATTCGGATAACGTACGCGGTTCTTTAGCGACACGCTTAAAACAAGGAAACAAAAATTGACGCTTCATTTCGAGAATCCCAAGCGCATCGCTTTTCGGAATATTCCGGGACCTTCCCAGTAGCCCCTGCAATAGAAATAGAAGGCCACATGTTATTCGGAAACAGAAGAAGCAATCGGTGCTTAGTCAGCTCTTAGACCAGCTGGCTACCCTGTGCTAAGAATAAAATATGATAGAGGGAGGCACCACAACACCACCAGAAAATTAAACAAAGAAAAAGAGAAGGAAAATCAGAAAAAAAAAACACTCCTAAAAGCTCTCACAATACGCAGTGTCCGCCCTCCCCCACCCTCTATGAAAACAGTCGTCGTATGTTTTCGACAGCGCTCCTTGTGTGTTTGGAGGATGGAACACGCGTAGAAGTAAACGAGACGAATGCACACTAACAGCAGCTCAGTTGTTGGTCTGCGTTCGTCTTGTCTTCTATTTGTGTTCCGTCCTCTGCGCAGTTTTAACTCAGTTTAAGTCTCGTACCAACTGGCCCCGAACGCACTTTACTCGTTTTCTTAGCTTGCTTGCAGGAGGCTTTTATAATAACTCGGCGGCTTCTATCATAGTTATGCATTTATAAACCACATGAATTAAACAGATGACATATGTCCAAAGTTAAATCACGTCTTCTACGCTAAACTCAGTCGCTAATTTCTGAGCTTCTGCAATGGTCACGAAAGCTGAGTCGCGAGCTTAACCATTGCCACGTGGCTTTGACGGTGAAGATAGCAAACGCAGCTGGTAAAGATAAAACACTTTATGGGCGAACTTGTGCCCAGTAAAAGAAAGCACAAGCAATACTTGCTGTGCAATGATAGCGACGAGCACGGACGTCGGGCGACGACCAATCTGCTCGTCTGTGTAACGCAATGGTTCTCAGAAGGGGGTCCGCGAAGCCATTTTCGGTGATTCGTGAAACCCATCCCCGAAAAAAAAAATGCGTTTTTTGGAGGCAGAGTACGTCCCGTGACAGCGGCCCCTTCTGATTTTTGTTATGCTTCACCGCTTAACATTTTTAAATTGCGGCGGAGCTGACTTATGTTTCCCCTTCCCCATGATATGCTTGTAAAGCTTTTCTTGCAGTTTTTTTATTCCATATGCACGCGAGCATACTTTCTCTAGGCTTGCATATTTGAAGAGCAAACATAGCTAGAAACAGGTTGAATGTGGCTGCAGACCGCACAACTTATTAACAAGCTGTTCAGATCTAATGGAGGTATAGCACTTTAGTTTGACTATTCTTTACCAGGGAGAAACAAAAGGCAGCTGTTTCACGCTGCGTGTCGTGTTAAGTTAGCCCCCCCCCCCTTCTTTTTTCTCTCACTGTAAGTGGACCCTCATCGCTTCCACCGGTCCACAAAGGCCCCCCCCAAATATTCATAGCTGAGAAACACTGGCTTAATGCATCGGATTTTATACATGCCCTAACAAACCTTCCAGCGTTTTCGCTGGTGCTCGCGTTAGCTCTAGAATAAACTCGGTTACTTGTGTCCTGCGTGTAATCTTAACAGAATAGTCTAAAACAAGTTTCTAAACATTGCGACGTGGCCTGAGACGGGCGGTGGCAACAGTTTATGCAGGAGAAACACGATCACATATTAAATAAAGGATTAAGCGCGCGTGGCAACGTGGGTCTATAGAAGTTCGCTTACCGCAAGAACAGGTTCCAGTATATGAAGGGCAGCATGTCCCTCTTCATGTAGAACATGCTGGTGCGCTCCTTAGCCTGGTTGAACGGGAACGTTTCAAGCGGTTCCGCTTTGGAGTCGAATTCAGCTAGGATGCACTTGTCGTAGCTGGTCACCAGCGGACATGATGTGTAGCCATTGTACTGCGGTGCAACAAATCACGAATACGAATGAACAAACGGAGGCAAGTATTGCGGATGGCGTAATGATATGATATCATGGCTCATTTACCGAATTTGACAATTTATTCAGGACGACGGCCGCTAACCAGCGATTTCCAATAACACCTATCTATTAGGTGTTATTATAAAGAAGTTGATCTTTAAGGGCTTGTTTTCTTTGTTCGACACAATATTAATAACAACTAACAGACAATAATGCCAAGGAAAGTATAGGGGGTGTTATTTGTAGTAATTAGAATATAAATGTGAACAAAGTACAGTGGACGAAATAACTTGCCGCCGGCAGGGACCAAACCTGCGACCTTCGAGTAACTAGTCCGATGCTCTACCACTGAGTCAGCTGCCAGCTCGTAAAAGATCACGTGCTACGTGACGCCCAACAGGCAGAAAAAAGTGTTCCACCCTCGCCGTCATGGCAGCGATCGGCGCTGGCTAACACTCCCTGGTTTAAAATGCGCATATATACCCCATAAAGTGGACGAGAGGATGACCACCGCCGCAGCTCAGTGGTAGAGCATCGGACGCGTTATTCGAAGGTCGCAGGTTCCGTCCCTGCGGGCGGCAAGTTACCTTTTCGTCCACTTTACTTTCTTCACATTTATATTCTAATTAAAGAAATAACACCCCTATACTTTCCTTGGCATTATTGTCTGTTAGTTCTTAATAATATTGTGTCTATCTATTACAGACGATATAGTCCCAGAAGACCTGTTCATTTCTTCTGTGTAACATCTTAGTCGAAATTTAGAAGAAATGGGTATGGGCAGGGCATGTAGCACGAAGGCAACGTAAGCGCTAGTCATCAAGTGTAGCAGACTGAATTCCAAGAGAAGGAAAGCGCGCGATGGGCAAGCAGGAAGTTAGTTGGGCAGATGAGAGAAAAAAAGTTTGCTGGGATCAGGGCTGGGCAAAGATATCTTGAAATTGCATCGCGATACGATACAAGATACTCAGGCAAGAAGTATTTGAGATACAGATACAAGATACTACAACAATGATTGTATCCGATACGATACATTTTAAGATACCTCGATACATTCGCAAATTTGTTATTATATAAATATATAATGTAGCCCTAAAAGCCTATGGACAAAAGTGTTGGATTGAAAATTTATTGTAACCACTTTTGCGTCATTTGAACGAAATATCTGTTAGTATCTCAAAAGGTTTGTACTTCTTGCTTGCTCAAAGTATCATTCCGAAACAACTTAATGGCGTTGCTTTAGCTGCTTAACATGACAGCTCTTTGCACACATCGCTGATAGCGGTTTTTGTTTGTCGCTTTTGTAATTGATGGAGTCGCCGCTATGCTTGCCGACCAGCTAGCGGAATTGCCATCTAGTCACAAGAATGCTTCAATAAGAAGCCTCCGCACGATGGTGCAAATACCGCTGTGGAGTTCTAACTTGCCTGTAAACGTATTGCGGTTTTCGTACTAACGAATCACTGGACAGGTCCACGTCACCAAGGGACATGTGCAGCCCGGAAACGTGTCCGACGTATTGTACAGTTGCACAAAGCACCGCAGGATACTGCCGCTGTTCCCACTATTTCCACCTATAGCTCCGATTACCTGGTGATTAGTAACAGTAAAAGAGTTTAGGAAAGCCTGAACAAGGAAAATAACTATATCTAAGTAACATAGTAAAGCAGTTCCGCATAAAACACAGCGAATAAGTATCGAAACACGATACAGGCAGTACCTCCAATCGCTAATAATAATTGTTGCGTTTTACGTCCCAATAGCACAATATGATTATGAGAGACGCTGTAATGGAGGGCTCCGGAAATTTTGACCACCTGGGGTTCGAAAACCTAAATATAAGCACACGGGCCTCTCCTCTTTTCCCTCCATCAAAATGCGGCCGCCGCGACCTTCGGGTCAGCAGTCAAGCACCTCAACCACTAGACCCGCGCGACGGGTAACCCCAATAGCTATGACTATTAAATTCAGTGCCTATGGAAAATAACGTAAAACGGCTCGTTGAGACGCTCGTGAGAAAAACTGACCATTTAATATAAGAATGTTTCTCGAATGCCTTTTCTAAGATATTTAAGATGACTGATAATAATTCACGTTATTATAATGAAAACTCAATTTCGCTGTTCTACTTAGTAGTAAGCAGAATTTTTGTTATCGTATACTCCATGTGCGCCCGTATTATACATTAAATGCGAAGCATTTCTTAGCGAACTTCTGCGACTTTGAGCGTATCTATCTATCTATCTAGCCGCCTACGACTTTGTGCTCTCCTGGCCATTTCGTTAATCGGATGTATACCAAAATTGGTGTGTCATAACATGGCCTTATTACGAACATAAATGACAGGTCATATCATGAAAATCATGAGACGCATGTCATGAACAGCGTGATTTACATTCCACGGCCTTAGGGCTCCCTGGCCGTTCCGTTAATCGGATTTATACCAAAATTGGTGTGTCATAACATGGCCTTATTACGAACATAAATGACAGGTCATCTCATGAAAATCATGACACGCATGTCATGAACAGCACGATTTACATTCCACGGCCTTTGGGCTCCCTGGCCGTTCCGTTAATCGGATTTACACCAAAATTGGTGTGTCATAACATGGGCTTATCACGAACATAAATGACAGGTCATCTCATGCAAATCATGACACGCATGTCATGAACAGCACGATTTACATTCCACGGCCTTTGGGCTCCCTGGCCGTTCCGTTAATCGGATTTACACCAAAATTGGTGTGTCATAACATGGCCTTATTACGAACATAAATGACAGGTCATCTCATGAAAATCATGACACGCATGTCTTGAACAGCGTGATTTACATTCCACGGCCTTAGGGTTCCCTGGCCGTTCCGTTAATCGGATTTATACCAAAATTGGTGTGTCATAACATGGCCTTATTACGAACATAAATGACAGGTCATCTCATGAAAATCATGACACGCATGTCATCAACAGCACGATTTACATTCCACGGCCTTTGGGCTCCCTGGCCGTTCCGTTAATCGGATTTACACCAAAATTGGTGTGTCATAACATGGCCTTATTACGAACATAAATGACAGGTCATCTCATGAAAATCATGACACGCATGTCATCAACAGCACGATTTACATTCCACGGCCTTTGGGCTCCCTGGCCGTTCCGTTAATCGGATTTACACCAAAATTGGTGTGTCATAACATGGGCTTATCACGAACATAAATGACAGGTCATATCGTGAAAATCATGACACGCATGTCATGGACAGCATGATTTACATTCACGGCCTTTGGGCTCTTGCGGCCGTTCCGTTAATTTCATATATACCAAAATTGGTACGGCGTGACAAGAGTTTATGACGAACATAATGACGGGTTCTAACACGCAAATCATGACGCGCATGTCATGTGCAGCATGATTTACATGACTTTGTCTCGGGGCGCTCGCGGCCGTTTAAGTGAAGGGATACATATGAAAAATGGTATGACGAGACATTTCTGTATGACGAACATAACTGACACGTGGTAACATGAAAATTATGACACGCGTGTCATGCACGACATAATTTACATGCCACGCTCATGACGCACTCGCGGCCGTTTCGCTAGACTGATATACACCAAAATTGGTATTACGCGATGTGTCTGTATGAAGAACATGAATAACAGTTGGTAAGATGAAAACCATGACATGCATGTCATGTATGTCATGATTTAATTGCCACGCTCATGATGCATTCGCGGCCGCTTCGCTAGCTTGATGTAACCAAAATTGGTATTGCGCGAAGCGACTGTATGACGAAGGTAAATGAGACGTGGTAACATGAAAATCATGACATGCATGACATGCACGACATGATTTACATGTCATGCTCATGACGCACTCGTGCCGTTTCGCTTGCTTGACATACACCAAAATTGGTATTGCGCGACGCGACTGCATTACGAACGCAAATGAGAGGTGGTAACATGGAAATCATGACATGCAGGTTATGTATGTCATGATTTACATGCCGATTTACATGCCGATTTTGAGCCAAATGAATGATTTCATTTGGCTCAAAGACAAACAAGGCGATATATGCAGCTCTTTGCTGGCTGCTTCGCATTACATCGATTCCAACAATGCGTGGGATCTGCCGAATTTTTTGTTCTCATCGGCTTTTACATAACAGTAAATTCACGTGGAACATAAGTATGAAAACAATAGCAGAAATGACGCAGACAGTTAAAAGTAAGAATAAAGCAGACAGCTTGAAATTGGCAGCACGTTAAAGACATAGTGCAGTAAGCAGGTTGGGAAAAAAAAACAATATAGAGACATTGCTAATGTGTGGAATGGAAAAGGACAGCTAAGGACAGCGTTAACACAAAACTAGACAAGTTTTGTTCTGCTTCAAGAAAACGACCAAAAAACATGCTCTTTCGTTTGAAAAATTGTCTCACATACCTTTTTGGTCGGTGCCTTGCCTTTCATCACGTTCGTGAGGTTTTTTCGCAGTATGCCGAGTTCTCCAGCTGTTAAGAAAACCGGAAAGCGGAAAGTTAATTCTGGTGAAATAAAAAAAAAACAGGGTATCATATACCTCTTTCTATGTTTTATTTTACGTCTACAAGCACTGCTACCCCGGCAGACGAGACATTTTGCTTTTGTACTTAAAATGAAATACTATGTAGACGATGCCGAAGGCCGACTTTTGAGGGGGGACACTGCTCTTAAAATGTTTTTCTCATTTCTTGATCGATTTTGATGATACTTGGTGAGTTTATGTATATGTGTGCGCTAATTTCAAATATGCAATTATTTTTCTAGTATAACTAGTAGTTCCTAAACTACAAAATGTTTCATGTGCCTTTTGGGGAGGAAGATTTTTTTTAACAAAGAGAGTTACAAAGTAAATCAGCATATCACAATAACCTGTAATCAGAACTGAGTGCAACGAAACAAAAATAGATGTTCTAAGCCCATTAGAACAAAAGTTACAATATGTTGAACATTCACGAGTGCGTCAATTTCAAGCCGCGATTTCCTTCGCGAATGTTCAACATATCATAACTTTTGTTCTAATGGGCTTAGAACATCTATTTTTGTTTCGTTGCACTCAGTTCTGATTGCAGGTTATTGTGATATGCTGATTTACTTTGTAACTCTCTTTGTTAAAAAAAATCTCCCTCCCCAAAAGGCACATGAAATATATTGCGTTTTAAAAACTACTGGTTATACTAGAAAAATAATTGCATATTTGAAATTAGCACACAAATATACATAAACTCACCAAGTATCATCAAAATCGATCAAGAAATGAGAAGAACATCTAAAGAGCAGTGTCCCCCCCCCCCTTAACCGATCTTGTGCTGTTGCCTTGATGCGCTGATAAATGCTCGTTACACGCATCGGTTGTGGTGTGGACGAGTCATTTTTGAAGAGCACTCCATCTAAATCTGCGCACTGTGTTAGAAACGTGAAAAAGAATTACGAGGCACACGAATGCAATGTCTCAATTTTTCTCGCAACGATTACAAGGCTCATGACGATTACAGTCTGTTTCATTCATGTGCTTTTATCTAGATACTTTGAGAATAGTTTGATGAGAAATTACGACATATTCTCGTACCTTCATCTACAAGAAATAAGGCATAAAGTTTCGAAAGGCTGAAGAAAGTACAAAAAAAAAAACAAAAAAAAACCACTGCATTCGTGCGACAACAGATCTGTTCCTTACTATGCACGCAGCCTGAATACCTATATTAGCTGCAACATAAAGATAACCAATTACAGACAAGAGAAGGAAATATAGAAAAAATAATGAAAGCTTTATATGCGAATTGTCAGTTGGGCAAGGCTTTCATATGCGTTGCATAGTGATTGGTTCTCTGTAGCACGCTTCGCCGCAGTACAAGTTGCTGTGCGGTGTAGCATAGAGATTGTATTGTGGTGAAGCAGACTTGTATTGCAGCAAAGCATGCACACACAAAAAAAAAGTGTAAAGACGGTGCAGTTACTGGGTTTAGTACGAATTTATTAATTACACACGCAGGAAAGCGCCGTCTACGGTCATAGTACAAAAACTGAAATGTCTAATAAGCAATTGACAGGCCGTCAGAGCTGTTTGCGACGTAGCTGTGGAGAATTAAGCCCTTGTCTTGGCCGCCTTGCGGGCTCCCTTTATACGAGATCATAACGAAGCCTACGGTAAACGTCGCTTACTTTGGTTATGTACACAGGCGCGCACGCGCCATCTCTGGAAACAGTGCTGGTCGCGCCACGCTAGACGCCGTCGGCACCAATCCGCCAATGCAGGTCGCCCATAAACTGTCACTACCACCAGAATGGCAGAAGGAAGTCAGTATTCGCCCTTTGCCACGTAATATGCACCCCGTCAACCACGAAAGCAGGCCAGCTGCCAGAGCCAAAGTATACAACAAATATTCGGATTGTGAAGATGCCTTCTTTGTAGATGCCGCCGGACCCCTGCACAACCGCGCCACGGCAGCCGTGGTAAACAGGGGACAGGTCGTGGACTGCGTCTCGGCTACCGGGAATCGACATTACAGCCATGGAAGAATCCGGTATAGCCTTAGCCATGTGTAATACAAAAGCCGCCTTTGTCCACGCGAATTCCCAGGCGGCGTATCGTAATTTCGCAAGAGGTCAAGTCGGTCGTTTAGCGCATTCAATACTGCAGCAGGCTGCGGCCACTCGTCAAGAGGGTCAGTGGATACAGCCGCTATGGGTACCAGGGCACGCAGGAGTTCGAGACAATGAGCTTGCTCACGTCTCCGCCCGCGAACTCTTACACCGGACCTCCGCTGCTTCCTCCACAGCGCAACATCTCGCTGACCAGGACGACCCCCAGCCTCTCCTTTCCTATACCGATATCCTGCAACACATTAGGCTGAGTAGACGCACTCTACCCCCACCTGATCCTAAATTAGATAAGGCAACGCAGGTCGCGTGGAGACGATTACAATCATTATCTTTTCCAAATCCTTATATATTGTCCAAAATAGATCCTTCGGCGTACAATCAGCAATGCAAATTCTCTCCCCAGACGGCCACCTTATTCCAAATGGTCTGGGAGTGCCAAGACAATCCCAATATGTCAGCCAAACATAATCCTGCATTAGTCGAATGGGAGGTGACCCTGTCCAGCTCTGACCCAGGGCAGCAACAAGCCCTGGTCGACCGAGACCGGACGGCGGCAAGAGCCAATGTTCTTCCGGACTAGGAGGTCCAACCGCTAGAGACACAACTTGCTTGAAATAGATGTTTTATTCTCTTTCTCTGGACACAGTGCGAGCCCCGAAGACGTCTAAGATGTGTTCTCAAAAACATTTCATGCTCTTTTGACGTAAATGTGACGCTTTAGGCCCTAGTTTTACTAAACTTGCGTGCGCCCTGTACAACGCTTGCTAGTGCGCATACTGAACAAAGTACTCGACCTGGGACATCACCTGTGCAAGCATCATGAGGTACACGTACTAAACATTGTAACGGTCATAAATAAAGGGCGCGCACAAGGTGGGCAAGACAAGGACTTGGATAGTCAGAGAAGACCCGTAAGGAATAGCTATGAAAGCTTGGAAGTATGCATCTCGGCGCGCGCACTTTCACCAAAGGTGGCGAGAGCGCACTTGTATAATAATAATAATAATAATAATAATAATAATAATAATAATAATATAATAATAATAATAATAATAATAATAATAATAATAATAATAATAATTAAAGAGGTGCTATTGTCACTTCAACTGTTTCTAAATTCCACTTTTTATACGCGCAAGTATGCTTCACCGCAATGTTATGCCCATGTTTTGCTGTTTTGCATATCTGTAGCGCGACATAGCCTACTAAAAGATTGTTCAGTATGTCATATTGCCACTCGCGTTTGTTTCATTATTTCCACGTGACCAGGCTTCGCTTACAAAAACCTGTTACATGTGTTACCACTCGGCGCAGGCCAAGCCAGAATGTATAGGAACCTTCGCGATTGTTTTAGAGAGCTCTGACAAGACAGTCCGTATGACGCGATCAGTTGAGCTTATTATGGAACTTACGCAAGCACCAATGATAACGCTGGAATGTTCAATGAGGCATATGTGAAAGCCGACGATCAGATTATGGACGACAGACGAATATACTCGCCACTATCATAGTACAGCGAGTATTGGTTGTACTTTGTTTCCCATTTTCTGGGCACAAGTTCTCTCAATAACGAGCTGACCAGCCTACTTGAACATAAGCGCTGTTTTTCTGTTAGCACAGATGCTCCGCAGCAAAGCCACCCTAACGTAGAATTAGTTTTTTTCATGGACCTCGCGGAATTTGGGATGTGCTACAAAAGCGAACACATGCCAGGAAACTCTTCTAAATGTGTTTGGTGGGAGCTTCTTTTGTTTTACAATTTTCGCAGTTTATTCCGCAGGCACAGTTGCAGCCAAAATTCTAGAGATCCCGGGAGAGCGTCGCAAACAGCACCGCGGCGCCTTCTGACAGCTGCTTGCAAAGTTCGAGAGCGAGCACTGCACGCACGCGTCCTGTTTTTACCTGCCAGACTGCTCGCTCGCTCGCTTGAAGTGCGCGCGCCCCAAACCCCCCAGGGAAAGCGCAAGGCGCGCTTCAGCAGTCATGATATGACGTCATCATTTCTGAGATCTGTGACGTCAAAACTGACGTCATTCGCGACGTAGGTCACGTGGGTTTGTGTGCCACATCATTCACCTGCCGTGTTTTGCTCAAGGGGCCGCGCAACGGGACACTTAAGGCGTTCGCCTTAAAACTTCTATACAAGTGAATGTGTCAGTAGATAAGCGCTACACATGGGGCGAGACTGACCAACGGCGGCCGCTGTCTTGGACGTGGGCACGTTGGTGCAGTCGCCGATGCCGAACACGTTGGGGTAGCGCTTGTGCTGCAGCGTCTCGCCGTCCACGTCCAGGTACCCGGCATTATCGGTGAACGAGGGTCCCGTCTTGAGGACTGCCGAGGGAGTCATCGGGGGCACCACGTGGAGCATGTTGTACTGCACATAGATGGCGATGAGATAATGACAGCATTCGTTTCCGATTGTTACTGGCGCTCGTGCGAAAACGCCGGCTCGTTATAGACATGTTAGAAAGAGTAACGGCACACGGACGTGCTGGTTGAGCTGTCAAAGTGTGCAACAGAAACGTGTGAAACGTAAAGTGGCGTGTGTGCATAAATTTGAGGAACATATGTGCATATGAATACGATTCAGAGCTGTGAATAGCGAAGAAGGAAAACTTCACGCTCTGGCTAATGGCTTAGCTAGTTGGTCACTGGTGATGGAGAACGGCAACGGCGCAGGCGCCCTGCGCATGAGGAGCAGACAAAGTGAACGAAATTCACTAGCGTGGCTAGAAGTCGTTTTCGGGAGGGGGGGGGGGGTGGCCAAGCAAACTTTATGTATGTTCGTGCGTCCGTTTGTATGTGTGCCTGTATATACACACATGCAAATCTGAACAGTTTCGAGGGGGCGGGGTTGAACCCCCCACCCCTTCCCTGGCTACGTCAGTGACGAAGGTGATGTGAGAAGGGGCAAGGATTAGGTGAAGGGGTGGGGGGAGGGCAATTCGCTAATGTGTAGATGGTGAGTGGGATGATCTCGCGCTAGTGATATGAAATGAAGCGAGAGTTCGTGTACATTATCAGCATGCATGTACAGCGCGGCTCATATCTGACCCACGCGTATGACAGTAGGGGTCCCCTGTCTGCTCTCAAGAGTTGAATAATGGAGTAAATGTCTCGTGTCAATGAGGAATATGTGCGAAGAAGCCGAAGATAGGATCAAGTTGAACACAGTGCCATAACTAGTAGGCACTGGTAGCAAACCTGCTGCAAGAGCGGGCTTCTTTAAAAGTGCTACCAGGGTCCTCTCTTTCTCGGCAGTTCTCACGGATTCTGCAACGACAGCTGTCACTCTGCAAGCGCTGCAGATTCTGGGAACAACAGCTGCTGGCTTGTTCGATCATAACCTCTATAATAAGCTGAATCTTGGTCGAACTGCGTGGCACAGTGGTTCTTTCTTCGCTAGTCCAATCATCGTCGCTCCTGGGAGTCCCGGTGCGCAGCGGTGCTACTCGTCGAAGATACCATAAGTGGATTTCGCTCACGGAGATATGCACCTGAAACGAAGCTTTCCCTCCACTGTCACGCAGACTGAATGTACTCACTTTGAACGTGACTGTCTCCTTCGGATTGGCTGTGCTGTCTAGCAGGCGGAAGACGGCCTCCCTTTTGTTCGGCAACACCTGGACCAGTTCGTGCTTAAGGTTTACGGTGATTCCACGTCCTTTCACTACATCCCAGAGGGCATCGGCGTACTTTCGCACGCCGAAGAGGACACCCGTGGATGTATTGAAGATGATGTCCACCTTATCGCGTCGACCTCCCTGAACAGCAAGCAGGAGAACACACGTTAGTTAATCCAATGAAATTCTCGGTTGGTGCAAGCGAAGTTGGTAGAATCTTCGTAGCAAGGTCGAAAAAGCTAAGTACCCCATGTGAGTGTCGTTAACGCGGAGAAAAAAATAAGAGGACACACTATTTCGTGGATAACATAAACGCAGTTAGCGTGAGCCTTACCATTTGAACGTAATGTTATTAGCTAGTACCACATTGAATCTGACCTGGATCGAATAAATAATTATTACGTAGCAACACTGTGTTTACCTGACAAGCAAGTACTGTGCTTCACGTCTCAGAGCTACGCTGTGTGCACAATGTGTATACGCTTGTTTACGCTTCACTGTACACCATGCTGCTGCTACGCCAATCCGCCTTTCTCAAGGTGCCACGGCGCATGTGCCGTTCCCCTGGCGGGAACATCGCGAAACGCTTTGGTAAGGTCTCCGCACGCCTTTCAATCTCGGAGGCTTTTGTTCTGGAGATCCCGGTTGTTCCAGATCACCCCGCAAAGCTCTGCCCCCCTACCAAAACTGCAGAGGGCAGCAGAGGGCAGGAACGTGAAAGAAGGGCGGATTCACGTTGGCTGCGGGCTGTGCTGAGACCGAATGATCACAACATAAGGCTAAGATGTGAAAATCCATTTTTACTCACTTTAGGTCTGAGCTACCCAAAGGCAGAGTGCAGTGATATGATGTAAACTTTATCGCGCTGACAGTAGACGATAGGCACTAGAAGCCCTTCCTTCTACATAGCTTTCGTGTACTGTCAGCACGATAAAGTTTACACTATGAACAACCAAGTGGCCCTGGCTCTTCCTGCAGTGATATGTCACACGAACACACAACCTCGCATACACCTGTATACGTTCCACTCTGCAACGTGTGTGCTCCGAGCCATGTCACACTCGTACCAGAGTTTCGCGGTGCAAAGATTGTCAAATCTTGCTGCTTCCCGCTAATAGATGGTAGTCCGAATAGCGAGGACATACGGCAGGCACTCGAGGTTACTGCGAAAGGCGAGTACGCACTTTTCGGAGGTATGCATCGGTGAGGTACATTATTTTCTGCGCTGCGCCGGGACACTTGATAGGCGTGGCCGGGTAGGTGAAGATGGCGTTGCCCTCCTTCAGCGCCTGCATCGCCTGGTACGTCTTGGTAACCGTGTTGTACGAGTAGTTGGAACACACGTAGGGCGTCTCTAACGCTTCCACCAGGCCTTCGATCTGTGCAGCGTCGGCGAGGAAACGCCAAGACATCAGCCAATTTAGCAGCGTGCAATCAAGTTCACGAATGAATTCCATAAATGAAGCAATTAAGCCGAGCAAGAGATTTAAACGTTGGGCAGGCGTAAGGTGTGACGTTCCTTTTTTGAGAAAGTTCGCTGCCTGACTCCGTAATCAGCAGAAATGAACTGCAGTACACGCTATCTATGCGCGCTATTTAACAGCCGCTGAGTGTTTCGAATGACCTGTACAGTGAAACAGTTGGGCCGCGACATTCCAAGTATGTATGTTTCTAAGTAGCATATAGAAGTGTCGCTGTCAGTATGCGGCACAACACAGCGTTCCACTCTTTCACCTATCACCCACGAACACCTCACAATTAGGCTTCATGGCCCTGACGTATCCAACAAAGCCATGAAGCAGCAAATTATGGTTACATACAAAAGTAAGAATTCGCCGAGCTCTTACCATGTCGAACCGCACTTGGATCCCCATTGCTACAACGAGGAAATCGTACTTGATCTATAATAAAAAAGAGAAAGAAAGTCGGAAGACCTGTGAAACCAGTAAGACACGTGTGGGTATATATCGTCTAAGGCGGTCTTTGCCTTTCCAAATTTCACATTTTAACTCCATGTATATTAAATGAATAATGGAAGAATTCTGCGAAGTGCAGCTTCACAAACAACCGTCCTCCTTAATTTGAGTAAATCATTAGAAGTGTAGAGCTGCCTTACTGACGCTTCGACGACGACAACGGCAGAACACACTTATGCGTGAGATGAGAAAACCTTTCGCATTACAGAAAAAAGAAAACAAACGGAAAGAAAAGAAGACAGTAAAGTTCGCAAATTCGGGTAGTTCATAGAGAATACTGAAGGAAACAGTAAAATATAAAAATATGGATATAATACACAATGAAGCCAGGTAAAGTGTCAGAAACATTAAAATACATTTTATGCATAAACAGCGCTGACAACGTAAATACATATGAATCAAAGGATAAGAAGAAAAATCAACCTCCTGCGTTGCTTTGATTGTTGTTGCAAAAGAAACAGTGCAGTGGAGTCTCGTTGATATGATTTAAACGCGCAAGGTGACCGGAAAGTAAAGCGTATCATTAGATTATAGTTGAGTATCTAAAACGAGCTCCAACAAGTCTGAAGATATACTCTAAAACAAAAAAGGTGTCCGTTGACTCTTCTTTGATACACATGCGACTCTCCCATGTATAACTCTCTTTGGAGAGGCATGCTGACTCTCTTTAAGAGAGTCGTGGGACGTATGACTCTCTTTAAAAAGGCACGCCAACTCTTTTGAAGAGTCGTGCGTCCCACGACTCTCCTAAAGAGAGTCAACGTGACTCTCTAAAGAGAGTTATACATGGGAGAGTCACATGCGTAGCAAAGCAGAGTCAAAAGACACCTTTTTAGGGGCGAAGCTCCTTAAAGCGGCACCCGTTCGTCCCTCGTAGTCGTAGTGCGCAACCAGTCGTAACGCTAGTACCAGATCTTGACCTCCAAGGTGGTGCCGGTGGGAGATTTCTCCTGTGCGTTGCTGAACAATAAAAAATTCGCAGCGTGCGCGTTAACTAAAAGCCGAATTCTTCTGTCTCTCATTCCCCATTAGCAGCCATTGGCATGTTCCAGTAGGAAACGTTAGTAGAAGTAGAAGTGTAAGTGTTAGCTAAAAGCCGACTTCTTCTGTCTCTCATTCCCATTAGTAGCCATTGTTTGCCTCCAAGGTAGTGCCTGGTGAGATTTCTCCTGTGCGTGATTAAACAATAAAAATTTGTTCAAACGCCGTTGATTGATGAATAAGCCAACGAAAGACGCCAGATGTTTCTAAAAGCAAAACGAAAAGATGCCAGATGTTTCTAAAGCAAACCGAAAAGACCCAGATGTTTTCTAAGCAATGATTTTCTAAAACAATGAAAATTCACAGCGTCCATGTAAAATTAAAGTGAGCTGCAAGTCGTCATAACTCTCATCGAACCTTTAGTATAAACGCGCCCGATCTCACGTCTGTGATGATGTACTGGGAAGAATTCACGGAAGATTCACGGTTTACCGATGAACCTCCGCAGCTTCGCCCACTCATCATCATTCACCCGTGGATATGCTGTGATTTTTTTCTTACAGTGTAGGACAGGGGTGTAGACAAACTTTTTCGGGGGAAGTTCAACCAACTTCTACGTATGTTCGTGCGTGCGTTTGCATGTGTTCATTCATACATTCGCATTTATAAAGATTGAATTTTTTTTTTTTTTGGGGGGGGGGGTTAATCTCCACCCCTTCTGGCTACGCTAATGAAACAGACGTACTTGGTGTCAAAGGTACGTGTAGCATAATGTGATACTGCTCAGCATAACGCATATTGCGGAGCATCACCACTCGGTGCAGAATCTGCAAGGCCACGGGCGTGTAACACGTTGTGGGTCGTTGGCAGGTTATTTAAAGCCAGAGCACTGGAATATACAGCTACAAATTTTAAAAATACACGTAAGGGCCCACTTCTGCGTTCGCATTATCCATTTTGAGTGAAAACATGATCACATTAACCGTTCGAAACCACATTCCGCCTGTGTGACGTGAGCCAGGAAAAAAAAAAAGCATTATCGAAAAGGCAGTTTCTTAGCGCTGGTGTAGACGAGGACACATAGGGAGAGACACTAGCTTTAAGAAAGTGCCT
Source organism: Rhipicephalus sanguineus (assembly GCF_013339695.2). Lineage (NCBI taxonomy): Eukaryota > Metazoa > Arthropoda > Arachnida > Ixodida > Ixodidae > Rhipicephalus > Rhipicephalus sanguineus. The sequence goes on along the minus strand of NC_051180.1, from coordinate 89,695,912 downwards.
TTCCATTATGCACCAACAGGCCCACATCGCTACGCTCGTAGATTATCGAAAAGAACGTATTACTCAGAATCGTGTCACCGCTATTAAAGTGTTACTGTACGGGCCCATTGCGCTGAGGAACTGTTGTGAACTTCATGCGAGAGTGTAAGAGCAAGCGAAATGTTTAAGCGACAAAAAGATCGCATGCTGTGTGACTAGGCGCTTATGTCCATAAAAATGCGTTTAATGCTGATTTTGTATGCAGCCCCATACAGTTTCCACGAGTATTACGGAAGTAGCGTAGTTATCTCTGCGTACATATATTTCCGAGCCCTGGGGCATATTCTCTGTATCTGCTTGCTGTAAGCTTTTCGCGTCATTTACGTCTATAATTACACCGCCTCCTCTCCCTCCTCCAATGTAATGCCGTCAGGGTATTCGAGTGCATGAATAAAGCACTAACCACACGTACGCGTTACAACGCGTCAGCGCGTGCCACGCCCTCTCACTACGCGCGCCCTCATTAATACTCTCCCTCCATAGGAACGCGACGCGACGCCGAGTCTACGGGCCACGCGCTGACGCGTTGTAACGCGTACGTGTGGTTAGGGTTTAAGTAGTGTCCACTTTAATCTTGAAAGCTGTGCTGAATGCGAGGCTATGGAACCCTGTACCTTGAGCCCATGCTTGGTGACCACGGTGTTCTCCTGCGGCGCAAAGGTCTGGGCCGCGTCCTGTATCCATTCGGCCTGGCTTGGCATTACTTCGGACATCGGCTTGGTGGAACTGGACACCTGCTTTATGCCACCGCCGACCAGCGTCCACAGGGGTTGGTAGCAGTGCGTCTTGAGACGAAGAAGATGCAAACACCGAGAACGAGATATATTTTTCATTCGCACACCTCGTGACCGCGCAGTTCAGGAGCACGTGGGTGATGGAAAAGATAAGCGAAGTCATTCGAAGATGTTGACTACTCGTGTAAATGAGATAATTACTTGCCGCAAAACGAAGTGATCAGCTAAGTGCATACTAGCATTAATGCGCATTGACTTTAAGACACTTTAGCGATTGGATAATTGATAAACCAACATGCACCACACCAAGGCATGGGAACTATATACCAACACTGTGGTGTTCACATCTTATTGGAGATGTTAGATCACATTTTTAAGTATCCTACTGCAATAGGCACCTTTCACTTTTTGGAAAACTTAGCATTAGAGAATGGAAGAAGTAGACAAAACACAGTACTGCCATTCAGTGTATGGCAACCGGGTAGCATGGTAGAAAGCAATACATCTCGCCGTCTTGTGGAACTCGTGTGTTCTGTATATACTAGTCGTACGTTTATTCTGCTTCTTGTTCTGTTTTGTAATCACTGTATACTGCGCTACTTCAAGTCGTTCACGGACTTTATCGATGTCCTCAGTAGCCCCTTGTCATTCAAATACCGATACTTGTGCGTACGCGGATTGTTCGACAGGCCAAAAACAGTTCCACTTACATCGTGGGGCTCGAGCACGCCGACTTTTCCCTTGCCCAGCTTGGATGCGAACTTCGCTGCCGTGGCGATGCCGCCCGATCCGCCCCCGACAACGAGTAGCTTGTAGCTTCGTTCTCCGCTGTCGGACGCCTTGGAGGAGCAGAGACGGACCTTGGCGCATAAAGCGCCTCAGGGAGAAGCGGCGCATCATCTGCGAAAGTAAGAAAAGTCAGACTTTCGCCGCAAGCACGAAGCTATCAGTGCGATAAACCAAACTGGAATGCTGTACTAAGTAATTGCATTATAAGAAAACATCAACTAAAAAAAGGGCGTCCTTTTGTCCCACAACATAATCGTAATCTGGCCTGCTCGAGTTTCCTTTCTTGAAACTCGGCGCTCGCCACTTTCCCGTCAAGAATGCTATTCACGATGATGATGCGCATGTCGTTCGTGACCACGAAATGCCGGGAGCGCGGCGATAATGCAAGGAAAGACACACAAGATGGATGGCGATTATTGTTTTGGAACAAAAATACACCCTTTTTACTTTTTTTTTTCAGACTGTACACTGTGAGAAAAAATCGAGTATTCGGGGAGTATTTCTGCTACACAACTATAATCGTCACCGACCTCGCGTACTTTCCTCGTGTTATCACCGCGGTCACGGCACTTCCCGGTCCCAAACGGTACGCGCGTTACCAGCGTGGCATAGCATTCAATAGGAAAGTGACGAGAGCCGGGTTTCAAGAAAGGAAACGCGAGCAGACGGAGGACGAGTATTTGTGTAGCAGAAATACTCCCCAAGTACTCGACTTTTTCTTAGAGTGTAAGGCCGGCAGATAACTCCTTAAGCATCCAATCTGGCGTATATATAGCTAAGCTCAACAAAACGCCGGTTTAAGGAAACGTGGCCGCTGCAGCGAGCGAAGCGACCTTATGTGCTGTCTATCGCTTGAACGCAAGCTTAGCGGTGAGGAGACAGCACGTACTGTCGGCCGCAAAAGTTTGCGGGATCTGCAGCGAGTGGCGGAGCGACGAAAAACTACATTGTTGCGCCAGCTCTCGTCATACAGCGTGGTGTCGAGGCTTCCGCCGTGGCCTCTGCGATTAGTTCCGCCAACGAACCGCTGCCGGAACTAATCACGGAGGCCATGGCCGATAACCTCAACACCACGCCGTGTGACGGTAGGCGGCGCAGCAGCAGTGCAGTTTTCCGTCGCTCCGCTACGCGCTGCAGATCCCGCAATTTTTTTCGGCCGACAGTACAAAGGTATCAGCCGCCTGCTGATTCCTGTCAATATAAAAGCACGCGCGACCATGTCCGGTCGATCAAATTACGGAGGTGCTACCACAACCACGCAACCGCCCCTTCGGCTGCCTGCCTGCCGCCTGCCTGCCGCCTGCCCCCCTGCAACACCCCCCCCCCCCCCCCCTGAAAGGTGGGGAGGGGGGGGGGGGCGGTTGCGTAGCTGGGGCCTGCGCTAGTGATGAAGAACTATCGATGTTACAATCGATACTATCGATAGTTCAGTCACTGTTGAACTACCTATGGTAAAAAAGAACTATCGATAGCGCTATCGATAATAAGTATTATAGTACTACCCATAGTATAAAATCAACCGCGCGAACTCATTGCAGCATAAACTTGTTCCTCAAGTGTGTGCAACAGGAGGAGCAGGCTGAAGAGCAAGAAAGTTGACCTGCTTGTGCTCCTTCACCAGGAATTCTTGGCTGACACATGACAATTCCGTTGAATTTGTTCAGGTGTACAGGAAACGAGATCGTTACATTTGACGGTACTGTCCAGCTTCAAATTTATATTGCATTTTGTGATTTCAAAATAAATATACCAAGAACTAGCTTTGTTAATTGTAAGGTGTAAGGGTTACTCTTGAACCTGAATTTATTGATGGATATATTTCTGCATTTTCATTGTTGAAATAATTTTTATTTCGCCAAAAAATTCTCATAAAGTGAGTAAACTGAGTATTGCTGATAGTAGGTTACAGGCCCGTAGCCAGGCCCCCCCCCCCCGTATTTTTTATGATACATGGTGTTTTACCGAAAATAAACAATGAAAATAGGCGTCTTTCTCAAATACTCAAGCCTTTCAGCAAGTGCCCCCCCCCCCCTGAAAAAAATTCCTGGCTACGGGCCTGGTAGGTTATCGCAAATCGCCAGCCAGCAATAGCATAATTATTCACAGTATAGTAATTATAGTAATGTCGGTAGTAATACTACCGAGTGTACTGTCGATTGCACTATCGGTAATACAACCGATGGCTTATTGATAGTAGTATTATCGATAGTTTCTTTACACTATCGATAGTTCAAAGAAAACTATCGATGCTATAGATAGTCGATTTGCCGATAGTTTTGCATCACTAGCCTGCGCTCATGCCTCATTCCTAACTGCGCACGCGCTATCGGCTTCGGATCGACTCAACGCACGATTTTTCCAAGCTGACAGTCCTATTGCTAAGACAAGAAAAGTTGGAATGTAACGCTGGGATTTCTTATATTGACGACCAAATGAAGTCAATAGAACGGGAAGTCAAACTAGGCGTAGGAGTAAATAGGCTCTCGCGCTAACTGTAATGTGAAAATGATAAGGTTAAAGAAAATGATAGTGCACAAAGAAACTTGTTCCAGGTGGAAACCGAACCCGCACATTACGAATTTAGGCGTAACAATGTTCTGAGCTAAGTTGCATGTTCTTGGCGCGGTTGTCCCTATTCGTCTGAATGAATGCCGGGAAGGAGTATACTTACAAACTTTTGAGAAAACGATAATTATTACTATCAAAAGACTAAAGGTAGAGTTAAACTACCACGGATATTATCGAGCATCTTTTTTTTTTTGCCGTAAGTGGCTTGCGAGCTTTATAAGGTTTCTTTTTTTGGGGGGGGGGGGGGGTTGCCTTTCATCCATAGTTTTTTCACTCCTTTTTTACTTCAACTTTTGCAACGCTTAGCAAATGCTCAGCCAACTGTATAGCGTTGATGCTCTTGTTCATGTTTGTTCATTGCCCTTAATTTTCATGAGTCTTACATTTCATACGCCTAAATTAAGTGTGCTGATTGATTTCCATGTGTGCTTTTGTGCTTTGTAAGTGCGGTTGTGAATGGCTGTGTGAAGGGCGCGGCCCAGTCGGGCAATGCTTACCATCAGCCGTGTGGCCTAGGACAACTTCAATATTGTCCTAACTAACTAACTAACTAACTAACTAACTAACTAACTAACTAACTAACTAACTAACTAACTAACTAACTAACTAACTAACTAACTAACTAACTAACTAACTAACTAACTAACTAACCAACTAACTAACTAACTAACTAACTAACTAACTAACTAACTAACTAACTAACTAACTAACTAACTAACTAACTAACTAACTAACTAACTAAAAACAAATAAATAAATAAATAAATAAATAAATAAATAAATAAATAAATAAATAAATAAATAAACTGTAGAACACACAGTATAAACTTCTGCTTTAAGCTCCACACCAAAAAGGGCCGGCCATTTCTGAACGCCACCTTTACGAGTGTCGACCTCTCAACATCTAACTAATGCTCATTGCTATAGAGTCGGCACAAATAACCATTTACGAGAAGGCCGACTGTTCCAAGAGGAAGTGCACAATCTACCGAGACGTAAACTCGTGCGTCGGCAGATTGCACGCCAGTCCCTGCATCTTAAGTCAGGCGCGCTTTCAAACCATGTCCCACCCTCCCCAACTAACCAATAAACTGAGCTTAGTTTAAGTGCTCACTAAGATTTCGACAGCAAGAGGGCTAAGCCACACTGGATAAACCCTATCTTTATTGCAACCCACGCGGCAATCTCGCCGGTTCTCCAAGCGCGGTGCCGCTAGATTGCAGCCAACGTTAGTTCTAATTCAAGTACGAACTCTAGCTAAAGTCTACATTTTGAATGTTTTAACAGCGAAGTTGCTTAAGCTGTCGGTAACCTGTGCTCCACCGTAAAGAATTATTATCATCATGAACCGGCACGCACTCTCTTCAGGCACGCGCTCTTCATTCTCTGCTTAAGCTGTCAGTAACTTGTGCTCCATCGTGCAAAACTCATCAGGTGGGTATGCACCACAGGAATTCGGCAAGCCCCACTACCGTGTACAGCAGGTGCGAGTGTCAAACAAAAACGAACACGTCAAAAAGAGAGAAAGCAGGAGATAGAAAGAGATAGAACAGAGAGAGAATGAAAGAGAAAGAGAGAGAAAGCGATATAAAGAAAGACGAAGAGAAAGAAAAGATAGAAATAAGGGGAATAAAG
>NC_051180.1:89590049-89690048 GCF_013339695.2 Rhipicephalus sanguineus | reverse complement strand
ATATAATTAACGCCAACATGCCCGAGATTCGCAACAGTACGAGCACGCGTATACATCGCCAGGATATTACAGATATACTTCTACGCAAAAGCGATCAACCAGACTGTCGCTTGCCGCTGCTTGTCTTGTCTGGGAAATAACAAAAAGAAAAAAAAGGATTTGATTTGATAACGCAAAGCACCAACCGCCTCAAAGCGCTATTGCTTTCCCATAAGTTGGGGTGTGGTATGCTGCGATTATCTCGTGCAGTGTGGGACGCTATTGAAAACTCCACCATCGGGTATGTGTCATTTTCGTAGGCGAGAAAGTCTAGCGTGATAGTTAAGCGTGAAAGTTTAGCGAAAACCGCGTTCGAGCTGATCGAACAGTAAATGCATTGCGAGCGAATTCGCGGCACGTACTACGGACTTTGGCTACGGCCCCTTGCAACAATCACGCCGTTATATAGACGCGAATGACAGTGACTGAGCAGAATGAAGGCTCCCAAGGACACGGCTATGTAAGTATACATGCACAGCACGCACTGCGAACCGCAGAGGCGATTAGCGTGCGTGACTTCATTGGAAAGACGGCGGTGCAAGGCGACGCGAAGTCACTCAGCATTTCCGCGTCTCGTCGACGAGCCTCACGATACGTTGAGCCTCAAGTGCTAGGCAAGGGGTTCACTAATATATGTTTTTTTCTTCCACGAGACCCATATGGATTTTCAAGCGGACGGGTACACAGCCTGCACAATATTAAAGGGAACACCTGGCGTTGAAGCGGCGATTCCTTCAAAGTTATATATTTATTATAGTGATCGAATTTTGAAAACTTGTTAAAGCGCCGGTATTTTCTACGCACACAGTTCGGGTGTTGAGAATCCAGCTCGTGGAGCACCCTGCATTTCATTTCAGTGAAGCAAGTTTCAGTTTCAGCTTCAGCTTTCAGCTGATATGAATATATAAATATGAACGCGGAGTTCATTTTTGTACTGCCGCATCCTGTAATACAGGGAACTCCAAACTTTAGCTTTCACATGACGGGAAGTTCAACCTTTACACGGGCGGGGAATATACATGAACGGAAGTTCGTTTTATCGTCGCAGACTTCTTTTTATGCTTGAAATGCATACCTTAACAAAATTATACCTTAAAAAGGTGGGGCGGGGGGGGGGGGTTAGAGCAGCGCCCCTAACTGAGCCACTTACCCTTAATTTTTTGTTGTAGAAACCCGTATACTTTCTAGCGTGCGCAGATAGTACTAGCAAGTTTTGAGAGATATTGCATATCGTTTCTTAAAAGAGCGCGAAAATCAAGCCATTTACTCGTGCAAAACGTTATCGATTTGCCCTCTCATCGGTTCATCGTGAACATCTGCGAGCTATACGGACCCGTGAAGGCGCATTTATGCATTTGCAGAATAACGAAATAACAGCAATATCGGCCAGTCCTGGATATCTTTTTTAAGTAGTATCTCTTCTCTACTCTCTTTTTTTAAAAGAAACTCCACGTTTCACTGCAGTTTTCACGAAACGACACATGAGCGGACTGTTTCAGTCCGATATATAACGAAACCTATATAAACCGTAAAGCACGACGACCAAGGACAGACATTGTTTTTACGAATAACAGCTTTAGCGCATGAAGTTCGATGGCATATACGCTACACTATATAGTTGCTGAGCAATTTGTCTGACGCGTTAGCTCACATATATTGCGTTGTTGCGTATTCTCTTATCGAAGGTTTTTTTTGCGCTGTGCGAAGAAAGCGTCCCTTAAGTAAACGTAGATGTCACTTTGACCTTGCAATAATTAAGCAAGGCAACTTTATTGAACTTTGTAGATTTGTGAAAACAGCATAAAAGCACTGTTTTGGGCCGGTATTCCCACGAGAAGCGAAATGCGAAGCAAGTTCGTGGTTGCAGTTTTTTTTCAACTCCTGCCGGCTGACAGTTAGGTGAATGTCGCATTTTCTCCTGTAACATCCTTCCTCATAGAACCAATATCGCAAAATATGACACACGACATTGAAACTATCAGGGGATAGTATACTTTTGTAATGGATTGACAGTGAATTCTCTTATTACCTGCACGAATTTGCTGACCGATGCGTAGCACGACCTTCATATGATCATATAAACTGTGTCGCCGCTTTTGCCACTTAACAAAAGCCTCTTCGGAAATCAATACTAAGGCGCTATATAGAATTGCTGTGACTATATTAGTGTCATCTCCAGCTCCAAATAAGTAAAGATTAGGAACCCGTAAGGACATCGAGAGCTATTAATTACAGGTAAGGTGCCTTTATTATTTCTTTTTGTTTCCCAAGCAATATTTTTTTTAACCAAGCGTGTTCTCAAAACAAAATAATGTAAATAATTGGTAGCCAATTAAAAATTTAAAGGAGCTATTTCCTACGTATGTAAATAAACTGCAGTAAGTAAAATGACTGGACAACTCGATCAATGGACCGATATTTAATGAAGATAGCTAGTAGTGTTGCTCTTAAGAGAACGCCCCAACAGATAGCCAAGAATAGTCGGTGTGGCAGCACGCAAGTAAGTTCGTAGTCGAATCCGGTCACCAATTACTACACAAGATATACACTTTGTTGCAGAAAGCGGGTAGAACAGCCCAGGCATGTCATCATCGTCCATCGAATTATCACAAGAGGAACCCCTAAGGACATCGGAGGCGACATAAAAACGAAGGTTACGCAAAATATCGTATGACACAGTCATATACCTCACCGCAAACTTACTTAACCGCAAAGGCGTTAGCGCCAAATCTCCTTGTGGATGAAGTCTGACGTACGAAGGCCTACATAGTTACGTACGTATACCTGCTTTCGCGACAACCCACAGAAAAAGAAGCGACGCTGACGAGAACGACGAGAAGAGTTGTGATCGCTAACGCTCTTTCGCATTTTTGCGTCGACATTTTTTTTCGTCCCCACGTGCTCGCGGCACAAAGACCTTGACTCTATCGATTGCCAACCTGCGAAGCCCGCGATATGTTACCCGTGCGTGACGTCACCATCGACGCGTCGTCGCGCTTGGTCGTTTCTCGGGCAAGTCGCGTGTGTATACCTTCTTCTTTCGACATGACGGATGACTGGAACTCGACAGCAGGAAAACGTATCGACCTTCTGTCCGCAGTCTGTACCGCGTTTTCCAGTCGAGTACAGACGAATGTTTCGTAAAGCGTGTTGCGTGCGCTGGCCTTGTGTGAACGCCAAACACTAGCTTAATTTACGGTGTGAAAACGTGGTTCGAGTTTTTTCCCGGTCACACCACGTACACTGTCGAAAACTAACTTTTTCTTTTCTTTACAGCGAAGTTGTGTAAGCTGAGACTTTGTCTGGGCAAGTTGGTGCGACACTGCAAAATATAACAGCACGAAGGACAGGACTAAAGACACAAAAACAGCACTCGTCCTGTGTTTTTTTGTGTCTTTAGTCCCGTCCTTCGTGCTGTTATATTTTGCATTGTGTAAGCTACTGGTAGCTCGTGCTCCGTCAACAAAAACTCCAGGGTGGGTATGCGCCACAGGAATTGGCAAGCCTCACTACCGTGTAAGCAGGTGCGAGCGTTAAACGAAAACTCTGCTCGGCGAAGTGGAGAACGTGAACAAGCGAGAGAGAGAAGGAAAGAAGAAGATAGAAAGAAGAAAGAGAAAATAAAGGGAATAAAGACTATAAAAGGATAGAATGACAGAGAAAGAGATAGAAAAAGAGAGAAATATATAGAAAGAAAGAGACGAAAAAAAAGAAAAAAAACAGAGAGCTAGACAGAAAGAGGAAAAAACAGAGCATAAAGAAAAATCAAGAAAGAGACAGAAAGAAGCAGGTACAGAAAGAAGGGGAAAGACAGAAATAGATAGGAGAGAAACAACAAACAAATAGAAAAGATCAAAAAAGATTTAAGAGAAAGAAAGAAAAGAAAGAAAGAAAGAAGAACGAAAGAAAGAAGAAAGAAAGAAAGAAGAAAGAAAGAAAGAAAGAAAGAAAGAAAGAAAGAAAGAAAGAAAGAAAGAAAGAAGAAAGAAGAAAGAAAGAAAGAAAGAAAGTGAATAGAAACTAGGAAGGCCGCCCAGCTGCGCTCTTCATTCAGGCTTGGCACGGCTAGTGCGAAGCTTGCATAACTTTTTTTTTTCTATGAAAAAATAAGAGACGGGAGAGAGAAAGAAGGAACGACGAGACGGAGGGAGGCGACTTCGAGTTGTGTTCCAATCTACCATCGAACTTACATTAAACCCTACGTACACTCTAAGAAAAAAGAGGGGGAAAACAAGAGCATATGTGTTACTCTTTTCGCTGAGTCGTGACTTGCCACGTATATCAATCTCTTTAAGGAGACACATGAACTCTCTTTTGAGTCCCACGACTCTCCGACGAGAGTATGATCACCTACAAGGAGAGTTCACGTGTCTCTTTAAAGGGACTCATGTACGTGGCATGTCAGGACTTCAAAAAAAGAAAAGAGTAAAATTACTTTTCTTTTTTCTTAGAGTGTATGTGAAAAACGTTTTCAATCTGGAACTTCATTACAAGTCTTCAGGCGACACTCATTTCAGCAAGTGCGGCTGTTCCTTCTGCATGCACTTTCCTGGTACTGAGTGTAGAGGAGCAATCCGCAAGACAATCCACGATAATGACGAGAGAAATTCACTATACACGAGTTCTGTACGCGAGTTGTACGCGGCACATGAAATAGCGCTTCTAAAGGCACCCGCGCGATAGTATGTAAATACAAACGTAAACTTCTCGAATCAATCAGAATGCAAGTGCCCGAGCGCGACCACTGGAATTCGAACCAGAGACCTCGCGTCTCAGCAGTAGAATCCCATTACCACTGAATGCTCGCAGCAGGTGGACACGAGTTCCGATTAGGGAGCCAATGTCTACCTCACACAGTTTTACACAATTCAGACACTTCCCCGGACCTTTAACAGAGACTACGATCGCTTACAACGCATTCGCAAACGCTGCCGTTTCTTAATTATTTCGCCATGAAAATAAGGAAGGCACGTCAAAATGATACAAACATACTAAACGATCGTACTGCTGCCGTGAAAACTTCCACGTAAGTTCATAACATATACTATACTCAAGGTATAGAATGGACCGATTCACGAAAGCTTTCCTTTAGCGTAAGAGATCTGTGACATTGGCTAGAAACCTGCCGTGGCAGTGTAGCGGCTGTGGTATTGCACTGTTGAACACGGGGACGCGGGTTCGATTCCTAGCAATGGCAGCCGCATCTCAATGGGGGGCTAAATGCAGACACGCCCGTGGAATTAGATTTTGGTGCACGTTACAAAACTTAGGGTCGTCAAAAATAATTGTATAGTGCCCGTACATACCGCGCACCTCATAATCACCTCGTGGTTTTGACAAGTAAAACAACAGAATATAATTTTTTTACGTCCCAACAGCGGAATTTAAATAAACCAACAATAAAGTCTAACGTATTTAATTAATTTATTGCGCAGTCTTCTACCCTCGAACTGTGTGACGAAATTCGTCACTGTTCCCGTAAACAGTTATTGGCCCAACTGAGAAAAATCAAGCGCGCATTATACGGTCAAGTTGCCTGACACATCAACGCATATCCCCGCAAACATTCGAGGACGCATTTCTCATCAACTGGCGGTACTAAGGAAAACAGAGATGGCAAAACTACCGCTAAAAAGTAATTAAACTACATTACTAATTACTTTTCTAGATTTTTAAAAATGCAAACAAATTACATTACAAATTACAGCTGACCAAAAGCAACGAAATAACATTACTCTTCCCTTTGAAATGTAACGAAATTACCTTGAAATTACCTAAACAAAAGTTCATAATCCATGCACAACATATGTATGTTTTGTTTTTTTTTTACAGCACATCTACGTTGAACTTTCGGAGATCTTTGTTGCATCGCAGAAGCAACAAGGACTCGAAGTGAGCACCAGAAAAGTGCCGTCGTTTAAAGGACAGGGTGTCCTTTGTAAACCAGGGTCCTTCAACTATATAGGAACATACTGAAGGACCCTGGCCATATTGAAAAGTGGCTCCGCTGGCGCGGATGAGGGCAGGCCTGTGGCCCTGTGGGAATTTCTGTGGGTCTTCCTGTGCTTTTGTGTTGTTCTGTGTTCCAGGCTTTTCTGTTGCCTGCTTCGTGGCACACCGGTGTGCCAACCACTGGCTACGCCACTGCCACTGGTCCACTAAAAATGAAGAAGTCATGCTAGCATATGCTACCTCGAAGGGTTTCCGAGCTTGCACTATAGCTGCTCTTCAGGTTTTCTCAGCATGTACTGCAGCTATAGGGACGATACCCGCCGCAGCATGAATCGCTACCCATAGAATCATTTAGGTGGTCTCGCTATCCACTAGTTAACGTCACCAAACGCTAAGTCTGAAATACGCACCTCTTAAAAGTGGTGACAGAAAAAATCAAAAAGATACAAGAGAAGACGCTTCGATAGACTCCAGCTCGTCATAAAACACCGGGGCCGCGCGTTTCAGCTTCGCTAGTAAACCTTATGTATACGGAGTGCTTCGGCGGTGGCTTTTTTTTTTTTTCGCCATCAGCAGAGCACTTACATATGTATGTGTAGAGGTTATTTGAACAGAAGAGGAAATAAACATGACCGCGGATTTTTCGTACTTGTCGAAACATGTTGGAGTGAACAGGCGTACAGCAGGTGACTTGTGTGTACTAAACGCTCAAATGGATCCCTACAGGTGAAGCCGTGCAAATTGTATTCGGCAGGAACCGATCCCTCCAACACACCAATCTTCGAAGCTGACTTTATTCCGCCATACAAATTTCTTCTACACACAGACGGCTTTCAGCGACCGTAAAGCTCAGGAAATAGTGATAAAATATTTTGACGTTAAAGTCGATTTTCGCGTGTCGCAACAACTGACATCGACATTAGCGCGATCACTTCAGGCAACAGTATGGCTGGTTGCGATGACGTCAGATAACAAAACATACAAAACGGCCGCTTGTGCGTTACCATCGGAGTGGAGTGGCCGTGGAAACGTCACGATATCTTGCGCGAGAACGTGACGAGAACTCGTACCGTTCTGTGACGTCAAGGTACAGTACGAACCAAAACTAGCTTTTAAAGACATGTTGTCATCAACTTTTCAGGATGCATGCACACTTATCAGTATGCATTTTCTAGGCTCCTGGAGGGCTGGCCTTTCGTTCGACGCAAAAAAAAAAAAAGACATGAAGTCTTTGAGTCAGTACTCTTTTCACGAACACCTGTGACGATGTTGGCTGCAGTTGGGAGCAGCGGGATTCACTTTATGTCGCCTTTTATTTGTCATGTCGCGTTGTGCGCCATTAACCCTTCGAACTGCAGAAGCGTACGTGTTTGGGCTGGTTGGCTTCATACATCGAGTTATGGACTAAGCTCGATGAACGAGCCGGTTTGATTTCAGAGGCTTTTCATAATCACAAATCAGGCGACCTGTACATAAGCCAGCCATATTTGCCACTCTTTCAGAGTAAGATATCGCTCTCAGCTGACTAAAAAAGCATGTTCTATACTGCGCATTTATCCCCTCAGCCTTCCTTTTCCTCTGAAAATGGTGTACTTATATGCCGATTGAAGGAAATAAAACAACTGATTTTTAGCCAGCGCTGTGGTTCGTCCATTCTCTTCTTTGTCCTGTTTTTCGCACTAGTTCCCCAGTAAAAACACGATCCCGGGGTTTTCGTTTTGACCGCGGATTTTTTTTAGCCCCCCCCCCCCCTCCTGTTTTTATGTTTGTACTGGTCAAAGAATACCCATAGAATATACAAGCCTTGTGGTCGATGTAATCAACGATTTAGTAACGCAGTGTCAAAATCGGACGTCAGGACTCGATGGTTTCTGCAACGAAATGTACGGGTACTTTATCTACACAGTTCGACGGAGATCTAAGAAAGCAGGCATTGTCTTAGTTTCCATTGTGAAACACTGTGAAGCAGTTTCTTGCTCTACCACTGAACCGCCGTAGCTCAGTGGTAGAGCATCGGACACGTTATTCGAATGTCGCAGGTTCGGTCCCTGCCGGCGGCAAGTTATCTTTTCGTCCACTTTACTTCTTCACATTTATATTCTAAATACTACATAAAACACCTCCTATATTTTCCTTGGCGTTATTGTCTGTTTGTTCTCATTAATATTGGTTCTAACAAAGAAAAACGAGCCCTTAAGAGTCATCTCCTTTCCTTCAGGAGTTGATAGTACCTTTAAATAGTCGAAGCACAAAACAAATTGTCTCACTTGCTCCAAGCGAAGGAAGCAACATAACCTTGGTTCTGTCCAGTTGTGCGTGGCACTTGCATCTATTTTTTTTAAACTTTGGCACAAGACGTGGGACACCCACACGGCGTACTTGCAGGCTTCTCAACACCATGAGTCATTTAAAGGGCGCGGGCCTCAACTGAAAATGCAGATGCACCTATTTATGCGGCAGCCGAAACGAAAATGCTCACTTGCGAAACGAAAACAACCCAAGGTGGAAGGCAGCCAGGATGCAGAAAGGGAAGTAATTAAAGTTGAAAAACGCAAGCGAATAGGAGTCAAGTTCAATGAGAAATACATGTTGCTATACACAATACCAAAAATTGCAGCATTCCCTACGGGAGCGCGCCAATTATGGTATACCCCACACCTCCCTTATTGCGAAAAATAAAAAGCATTTGCATAGGTAGCGCTGTCAACTTTAGATCGGCATTTAGATAAAGGATTACACAATAAAAAGCATTTTATTTTTAAAAGAACCTCAAGAAAATATCTTCGATGCTTTTCCAGGGTACCAGAAGGTGTACTTAAGATTTTACGTTCGTCTTCAGACTTTAGTGTGTTGTTCTCAGTCGTAAATAGGTGAAGCTGTAGTTTGTCATATAATTGTCGAGTCTGCACTCAGTGCGTGCCTGCTTGATGTACGTTTGGAAAATAGGTGCCTTGTGGAGCCGCGATACAGCGTTTTTCTTCTCTTTTGTTTCTCACTTTCTCATTCAAATGACGTGCAGTCATGGACGAAAAGTGAGGGCAACCCAAGACGCGCTCTTTCGTTGCTCTCTTTTTTTTTCGCCATACTCATAATGCGAGCACGGGTTCGATCTGCACGCTCAGTGCGAGGTCCATGCAATCCTTCGCAACCGCGCAATTCAATTGCGTTCCTCGCGTTATCGATTGCTAAAGCAGTTCGCGTTGCGTTTGTCCATGAATGCACATGTCCGGAACAAATTGAAACTAAAATAGGGGAAATGACCACTCATGAGTATACGATTACGCGCATGCACTCGCATACATACAAACACATAAACGCACTCGATTTCTGTGTCAAAAGAATGTGGGCAGCTTGTACTATTTGTGCAAGGCTGGGCTAACAGCGGAGCTTGTGGCCGACCTAGATTATTAGCAAGGTCATAATTAGCAAGGTCTTAATTAACAATACCTTAATTAGCGCCATTTTAATTAACATGTTCTTAATTAGCAATATCTCAAGTAACATGGTCTTAATTAGCAATTCATTCGCTATATTTAGCATAGTTTGGCTTAATTGCCTTGACTAAGCATATTACGGCAATGCGAGATGACGTCATAGCTAGACAGTTTTTTTTTTCCGCGCCACGCGGCGCAGGGAAAAGCTTAACAGCTCCGGTGCAAAAAAAGAAGCGTGCACTAACTACACTGCTAACACACACCGCAGGCGCGTGGCGTTAACACGTGCGCACGAAAGATTGAACCCGTAGGCTGAAAGATGGAGAACCCAGTCCTTGGAAGACGGTAATCAGGAAGGCCGCAGCCAGGCCGCGGGAAGCGTGCCACGGCGGTGCTTGTCACAACATGCACGCATAGCAAATAGACACGCCCATTGCTGGCACCTATCTGCTCGTGCCACGTAATGAAGCACCTCCGCTCGCCCGCACTCCTTTATTCTTTCGCAACGACATTTGAGAGGAACACGGAACTGTACGCGTGAGTCCGCGCACGCAGGTTTCACCGTCGCGAGTTGTATCAGAATCGAAGAGTTATACACAGGAGGCGTACACCTTACACATGATGCGCGCCGCAGACTAAACGGGTTGGCATCAGGAAGAGCGCGATGTATGACAAAGCGTACGTATTTGCCTTGTTGGTACAGCGTTTAATGTGCTCGGCTGCTGACCCGAAGGTCGCGGCGGTCGCATTTCGACGGAGGTGAAATGCTATAGAGGCCCGTGTACTGTGCGATGTCAGTGCACGTTAAAGAACACCGGATGGTAAAGCAATTTCCGGAGCTCCCACTACGGTGTGCCTGTGATCACGTTTTGGCGCAAAAACCACAACATTGTTACAACTTTATTATAACTGAGCGCACAGAGCTACCGAGAGAGGTAGAAGTTATGTCGGTGGTAAAATGTCGGCATCGCCTATTTGCATTTCGTGTATACGCCAACATAGGTTTTGCGAAGCTGATGTTTTCACACATACGCACACACACACACACACACACACACACACACACAACAAAACGTCGCACCTCACTACGCATGGCCGCGAGAATGCGGCTCAGTTCCTTGCTTTGACAATACCGTACAATAGGCAGACATCGCGATCAAACGAGAGGGACATCACTGAGGCTTATCGTATCGCAAAGAAGTTGATCCCTGAGTAATTCCACCTAAGTATCGTCCCGTCCAAGAAACAAATATTGTCTCTACATATGTCGTATATGCAACCAAGGAGGTTATACCGTACACCGTATTCCGCTCATGCCTCCGGGCAGACACCGGTGGAGAGATGTACGCCCCGGCTTGAGCTTGGTGTTCTGGATACTCATTTCTCAAAAGGTGGCCTCCTCTTCCCGCTCTTTAACACGAAAGTGTTTTATGCCGGGGTCCACCAAGTACATCCGTCACGGATATGACGTTGATAAATTGGACGCCAACAGGTGAGAAAGAAAAAAACAAGAAAAAGATACCCCGCTGGGAATCGAACCCACGACGTTGCGGCCGCGACGGCAAGCGCCCGACGCGCTACCGACTAAGCTAAGTCGGGAGATGCGAGAAACGGCGCGAACGCGCCTTATATCTTTCACACATTCTCTTTCGCGACTGGCGGAGCGGGGCGGTGCCGCCGTCTGTGAGATGTAAAAAGAAGTAATGCTTCACGATCGACACTTACTAGCGCGTACTCCGAGATTGCACGCGCCATCGGAGGTCATGGTTTAAAGCGTCTCGATACCAGAGAGGTAGACTGGCCGCGCTGGCGTCGCCGAGGCACCCTTGACGCAGTTACGTTCTTTGCCTGTGGCTTCGTGTTAGCGTGCGTGGCTCATCGGAGTAGTGCAGCTTCCACGTGTACCAACGGGATTTCTCCGCCGCGACTGCTTCAACTGCGAGAGCACCGACTAACAAAACGCTGCAATACGCGTTGCAGAAAGGACGCGATTTCGACGGGCGAATGTCGTGCCTTGGTGGAGCGAGAGCAGCCGGAGAGACAGAAATCAGCGGGACGCACCCGTTCGCGGCTCAGGCTACGAACCTTACACCCGTATTGCTGAAGCGCAGTGTGTGTTAGTGTATGCATGAGCACAGGCGTTGCCTACCCATTACTAGACAGCGCACACCGTGCCGTTTCTCCCTTAATTGACGACGCTTTGAAGAAGTGCATACCGGGTACCAGTGTGATTATGAGCTTGTTGATATCATCCTTACGCGGGATTCACGATTCGCTGTGGCCAAATATATCTTCACACCGTCAGCTACCACAACGGTAATCATGATCATGGGCGTTAGTCGTCGCGATAGAGACATGCTGTCAACATGGGTGCATCCACGTCAAACAGTGCTATATAGATGCCAAACACGAATAGACACTGTACAAGCTCTCATATATCGCTACACAACAAGCACTACTTCTGTGAAGACAAGTTTCACTTCGTGTTATACGATTCCTATGACGGAGGGATCAGCCATGTTTTTTCACCCCCCGCCTTACCCCTCCCCAAAAACGCTGCGCCGTGATTTATGGGTTGCAGATAAGCGTAATTACCCTCCTTAAAAAAAGAAAAAAAAAGAGGAAGAAAAAAAAAACCTCACTGGTCCCTTAAGCATTTGCTACGACGACTCGAAGGCGAAAGCCATCTTCTTCTCGATTTTATTCTGAGTCGATTGTCACCGAAAGCTTTCTACACCCAACGTGGCCTTGCACCCTCAGGGACAGGATCCGGGATCGGCCCAGCTTTGACCAAGCGACGATGCGATGCGATGCGATAACGCCATCATGTGACATCACGTTATGCCTCGACATAGTGACGTCATCATGACTTCACAAATTTTGGCGACATGTAGCGTCGTGATGACGTTATGTGGTGACGTCATCACAATATTTTTGCATCACTCGAGTTGACGCCGCCGACGGTCCCTTTAGGCGTTTGATGAGGCATCTAAGGCTTTCGCCTTATTACCTCAAACCACTTGCTACCCACACCTTTGGAAAAGCGGTGGATGCCCGGCGGCACTGGGAATCGAAACCAGTAAACCTCCCGCATTGGAAGCACTACTCTACCACTTCAGTGTACGGCTGCAGTCACTGAAAAAGTATCAGAAGACGCGGAGGAGAAAGAGGAGACGCGTGTGTCCAAAGAGCAAGAGCAGTGGGTCGTTTCCGTGCAGCCCCGTTACGTCACAGTGACGCGAGGACGCCCGAGAGACCGTAGCGCGACACACTGCAATCGGCGCCCCAGTTTTATCTTCCTCTTTTGGCACCCGTAAGAAAAGCGATGCACCCGCGTCGTTTGCACTCTGCGGCGTCCGCCATTCCGTGTATCCAGACGCGTTTGCTTATCTTTCACGCGACACCGCGCGCGCCCGTCCAGCTGCAAACAACTAACTTGGCTGGCGCTTCTTTTTGACGGTCCCATTATTACGTGACGCCCTCCGAACCTCATTCCGCAACACGTTATGATCTGGGCTGAGGAATAGTCGGACGTCGCGGTGACCTCACGATATAATATCGGATAACACGGCGGCACGCATAGAATATTTGTTACGTGCAGAAGAGCGCCGATTTCTCGTACCGCGAACAACGCATGCGCGTATACGTGCAAGTCGCCACGAACGTTTATGTTCCATGGGTTCCGCGTCAAATTCAAAGTCTTATAGGGCTTTACGAGCCAAAACCAAGGTACGATTGCGAGACACTGCTTAGTAGGAAGCTCTGGATTAATTTTGACTACATGCGGTTCTTTAAAGCGCACCTATATAAGTTCGCCCGCAGTGGTAGCATAGCAGGTAAGGTGCCGCGCTGCTAAGCACGATATCGCGGGCTCGACTTCCGGCCACGGCGATCGTATCTCGTTAGGGGCGAAATGCAAGAACACGCGTGTACTTAAGGTTATGTGCACGTCGAAGAACCTCAGGTGGGCAAAATTATAGCCGAGTCTACCCCACTATATGGCGCACCTCATAATGATATCGTGGTTTTGGCACGTATAAATCTCAGGAACTAATATACGAAAGCTTTAAGGCCAAACCCCATATACGCGAAAATGCACGAGACAGCGACGAGCGACGCGACGTAGATCGTCTTCGCGCAAGCGGTCGCTCGGATGGGCAAACCCCATTCACGCGACGGCTTCGGCGAGCGATCTCCACTGTTGCTGGCATGAGGGTGTTTACTCGTACCAAAAGTGGCCCGTCGTCAGCGGTATGCAATATAAAGTACGATGTTTTGTTGCATAATGGTACATAAAATGTTTATCATTGTCTTGCAGCATTTTTTTCGATCCCGTCACTGCTGCTATACGTGCCGCCGAGCCGCATCACAGAGGGCGCGGGACTTGTAGTTCCCGTCCCTGAGCTCCCGTAACGCACGTTCTTGTTCACAACGTCAACGTTGCGCTCGTCGCCGTTGGCCATGTTGATGAACGTTGTTGTTGATGCGCGTCGATAAGAAAGCGGCGACAATCAGCATTACGTCACTGATGCATCTTGTTCCGGTGTTTTGCTATTGGCTGCTTGAGCACAGCACTTCCGGGCGACGAGCGACGGATTCCAAATCTGAAAAACCGAGCGATCGCGCGAAATCGACCACGCGACACGTCGCGCGAACGGCTCGTTTCGTCGCTCATAGCATCGCTCGTCGCTGTCGCGTGCATTTTCGCGCATATGGGGTTTGGGCTTTAGATGCCTCATCAAACGCGAAAATCGACCGTGGGAGTCAACCCGAGTGACGCAATAAGATCATCACGTCACGACTTCACCGTATGACCTCACAGATTGCGAAAATTGGTGACGTCACTATGACGTCATCGCATGACGTCTTTTGGTCAAAGGTGGGCCGATACTGGAGGCACGGCAAACCCCGTGAGGCGGAGAAAGCTCTCGGTGGAGGGATCAACACAATTTCTGGAGAAGAAAGAAGATACATTTCGCGTTCGAGTCGTCTTAGGCGAATGCATACGGAACGGCGTGAATTTTATTACTAGTGCATCTACGAGTAAGTCGACGGGTGTTGACCAACGTTACACCCCCACCCACCCATCCCCTCCTCTCCTCCTTCGGCAAAGGGAAAACCGTGGTGTCCTTTGCAATAACCGTGCAAGTGGGACGAATATTCGACACAGACAGCTCACGTATATGAGTGCAGGTTTTTGAAGAGGCCGTGAAACCGGGCATTCGTATTCCATTCCTACTAATATTACTTATGGTTATTGACGTTCCACGTTTCGTTGCACTGCCGCGACGTCCTAGCAGAACTATACCTGCACAACGCGACATTACCCGCGGAAACACGACAGCGAAGGGTGTTGTTTCCCGCCAGTGCCATGCATATTATACACAATCTCGTCGAGCTCAGTGCCGTGACCCGACCCCTGCGGGTGCAGAGCTCTCACTATCGCGGCAGCTGCGTCGCGCGCACACTCGAGCCGCTCCCGCATCAGCTCAGACAGATATACGGATTGTCTCAGCGTCAATATTGACGCCGCGTGTGGGACAGACACCCCGTGGGCGACAGTCGAGAGGCGCTCGGCGCCTATATGCAGCGACACTGAATCGAGACACGAGCCTTCACACGACCGCAAAGCACGCCAAGGATGCTCCGCAAGACATCACCTCAAGGAACCCGTTAGGGCCGTGTGGGTGCGAATATACGCTTCATTGGTCTGATAGGTCTAATAGAAAATGAAAGAAAAGAAATTCGAAGAGTAGCGAGAACTTACTTTTGAAATGCCGTCGACGAATCTCCTACGGCTATTCGTATCTGGCAGTCCATTTTTTTGTTTGTTTGTTTGTATGTATGTATGTATGTATGTATATGTATGATGTATGTATGTATGTATGTATGTATGTATGTATGTATGTATGTATGTAGGCACGTAGCCAGGATTTTTTTTTTGGGGGGGGGGGAGGCCGAGGAATAACTGTTCGAAAGAAAGTCTTTCCATGGCAAAAAGAAAAAAAGTTGACCGGGAATACAGAAGGCTGGACAAGCATTGAAGGACTCTGGCTGGACGAATTTCGGGGGGGGGGGGGGCGGGAGGAGGCCCGGGCCCCCCTGCACCCCCCTTGCCTACGTGCCTGTACATACATACATACATGCATTATTATATGTATGTATGTCGGCCTAAATCGCGAGTATTAAGAGGGACAAATACCCCTTCCGTCTGTTTATGACTGCATGTTACAATGGGCACGGTCACTCGCGGGCTGACAGTTTGGGAAGCAATGTCTTATTGATGTCAGTCTCAACCAGATCTCAACGATCTACCTTTTTCCTTTTCATTTGCAGTAATTAGCCGCTGTAGTAGATATAGGCCATGCTAAATCATAAATGCAACAGCTCTGTTCAACGAAAGAAAGAGGAATGGGTCAAGGACTCGTTTCTTTGTGAGACACCCTAATGAAGCGGACAGACATGAGGCCGAGGAAGGCATAGGGAAATATTTGTAGTTTTTAAGTGTATGTAGCAATTTGGCATAAACAGGAAACAATTAAAGTGGACGAAAGAACAATTTGCCGTCCGTATAGAAATCGAGCTTACAACCTTTGGATAACGCGTCCGGTGCTCTACCAGTTGTCCTTCCATCCACTTCAGTTCCTTTCCATTGATGTCATGATTACTACACTACAGTTAAAAAAAACTACAATTTCCACTATGCCTGTCTTGGCCTCACTGTTTGCTGGCGTCATTCGGTTAGCTCTGCTCAATGTGAGTTAAGAAGTTTTAGGAGGAGGATACCCAGAGTTAACTTTTCTGATGCAGTCAACTATAGGTGTACAATATAACGTAAAAAAGTTGCACTGCGCAAGTGGACGCAAGAAGCACAAAGTTTCGGTGGTCGGGTTGCAAAGGCGCTTGGAGAAGCTGTCTGCAAAAACTTCCTTATAGATGGCCGCTGATCCCAGCTAAGTGCTGCAGTAAGCAGGTGAATCGGGTGCATTTTACTCTGTGGTCGCTTTTTAAAGCAGCTCCTTTGCGTGGCATTAATTCTGCGAAGTGTTTGTGCGCAAGACGTGACAACGCTCTGTTTGTTGCTACCGTTGGCCAGACGACGTCATAAGACAAACGGTGTAAGCATACGCAACTCGCCTGAAACCAACGCGTCGGTGACTCGGACTACGAGAGCGTACTGCGTGCGGACAACCTACCTTTAAGCCCTAAAGCCCTCACCACGCGTATGCGTTACAACGCGTCAGCGCGTGGCATGCCCTCTCCCTATGCGCGCCCTCCCCCTATGAAGACTTCGTGTAGCCCCGCGCCCTCTCTCTCCATAGGGAGACGGCGCGGCGCTGAGTCTACACGCCACGCGCTGACGCGTTGTAAGTTGTAACGCGTATGTGTGCACGGTTAGGGCTTTAGACAACTTTTGTCAAGCGTAACGTGACGCAACGTCACCGTTTATACCGACTCGTTCTCCTGTGTTATATGAGTCCATGAACGACAGAACAGCTCGCTATATACTATCAGCCAGGATTGTCAAGCAAACGACTTTTATCAACGCTGGCGAGGGTGCAACTATCTCGTCTCCCTCACTGTGCGTACAACGCCGGACGCGCCGTAGTTACGGTTAACGGTCGCACTCTAATATATCTCATCGTCTAGCCTGCTTTATCTGCAGTAGCTGTTGCTGATCTCAGCATGCCGTTTGCGCAGGACGCGTACGCGAGAGGGCACCGAAGGATGCGGGCGCCTGCGTGCGATGACCCACAGCGGCGGTACAACGTATACCGTGCAGGCTGCGCATTCGTTAGCTCAACGCATTCGCCGCCAGACCTGACATGCGGCACTGCTATACATCGCTATAGGTTTGGTTGTAGCGCCGAGTACCAAAAGTTAGGAAACTTAGACGACAAGAAAGAGGTGCCTCTATCCTGTCGTCTAAGTTTCCTAACTTTTGTTACTCGGCGCTACGACCAAACCTATAGCGATTTGTAGCAGTGTCCGCATCGACACCCTTGTTCAATTTACTCCTCTACAACTACTGCTATCTACGTATCGCTGCTGCGCCCCACCCCTATCCTCATCCCATATTTATTTATTTAGCAGACGTATGGGCATAGGCGCGCACACGGGGGGGGGGGGGGTACAGACGCCCCTCCCCCTTGTCCTTGAACTGCATTCTGATCGTGAAGGTCTCAGTGGGAGGGAGTCGAGAAGAGCGGGGTGTGTGGGATGGCAGCTGCGGTAAAACATGACCCCCCCCCCCCCCCCACTGAACTCTGCGCACGCCTGTGCGCATTTGTATACATGAACTAGCATGTAATGACGTCATGACACACCTACTGTCCTATCACGAAGCAAGAAACAAAACGCGTGCGCCTAAGCGAGTGTACCAGCCGAACGCTGTTAAGTTGTACACTCTAAAAAGTAAAGGAGGAAATGGGGGGTCGAGGTTACTCCTTTAGGGGAGTAACTAACCTGCCACACCCATTACTCCTTTTTGGGGGTAACTGCGACGGGACGAACCGTTACTCCCCGTAGAACTTGCTCCTTCAGGGAGTAACTGACTGGAGCAACGGATGCTCTTTGTGAAAACTCCCACGGGAGCAACGGTTACTCTTTCTCGATACTCCTCAAAGGAGGAACGGATAGTCTTTTTCGATACTCCCACGGGAGGGACGGTTACTCTTTCCCAATACTCCTGAAGGGAGGAACAGATAGTCTTCTTCAATACCCCCAAGGGAGCGACAGTTACTCTTTTCAATTACTCCTCTAAAGAGCAGCCGTTGCTCCTTTCCTAAACTCCTAAAGGGAGGAACGGATGCTCTTGGTCAATACTCCTATGGGAGTGACACTTGCTCCTTACAAATACTCCCGAGGGAGGAAGAGATAGTCTTTTTCAATACTCCCAGGGGAGCGACGGTTTCTCTTTACAAGGAGGAATGGATGCTCTCTGTCAATACTCCCACGGGAGCAATGCTTGCTCTTTCTGGACACCTAAATGGAGTAACAATTACTCTTTCCCATTAGTCCCGCAGGGAGAAATGGACATTATCTCTCAATACCCTCATGGGAGCGACAGTTACTCTTTCACAACATTCCTCATCGGAGCAGCATGCAGTTAATCATCCTCAATGCCTCTCGATGGAGTAACGTTTGCTTGTATTGAGTGCTCCTCAAGAAACCAGCAGTCCAGCTCTCCCATCGGCAAATGAAAAAAAGTTTTGAGGAACATGATTTTCATCGGGTTGCGCCAAGTCTGACACAAATGCTCCAGGAGAGGGCAGAAATCCAGATCTATTTGTGAGAAAAATACTTTATTGAAATCAGTC
The DNA here is from genome assembly GCF_013339695.2 of Rhipicephalus sanguineus. Classification (NCBI taxonomy): domain Eukaryota; kingdom Metazoa; phylum Arthropoda; class Arachnida; order Ixodida; family Ixodidae; genus Rhipicephalus; species Rhipicephalus sanguineus. Next base: position 89,671,303 of record NC_051180.1, on the reverse strand, counting down.
TGGCTGTTCACTGGCTCAAGATGGTTAGAGCCACACGGACGAGTGACGTCGGCCGCAAGACGCTCTGAACTTTCAGAACTTGACACAGGAGATCGAAGGTCCACTGAGCTTTCTTGCTGAAAACAATGTTCAGCGCCCAGTATAGCGCGATTTGTGTGGCAATGGCTGCCAAAAGGCTAGTCTCCTTAATAGCAAGGCCCTCCAGGCGCACAATAAATTCCCTTGAAGTCAACAAGCTTCCATTGTATGTCACTGTCGGCACATGATGCGTCTTGGTGGGGTCCTACAAAACAAAAGGCACATTTTAACACAAGGCTTGTTGCTTCATTATTACAGCAGCTGCTTCATGTAGCAACAGATAAAACCTAATGCTTTACGACACACTGACAAATAAATGAAATTGCAACTTATTTGCAAAACATGGTTCGACACTGGTAAGAACATTCTTAACAAGTCAAAGCACTTGCAGTAAGGCTACAGGTTTATCCACAGGTTAGAGACTGGTCTCGTTTACACGGAAGCCAATTAATTGGTTCTGAAAAAAAAAAAACAGGGGCATTTGCTGTTTGCAGGCAGCACGTCATGCTAGCATACTTTATAAAGTAGAACCCTGCTGATACATTTTTCAAGGCCATGTGCAAAAAGAATGTAGGAGCCAGGAAATGGGGAAAAAAGTAAAAGTGAGAGTCGTAGTGAAATCGACAATCATATCTCAGTGGTTATTGATGAAAAAAAAAGTGCAGCGTTGGCTCCTGTACCTTTTTTCCATCTGATCAGCACAATGCGAGCAAATTCGTTGTGTGTGGGAGTTGAGCTGTTAGAATGAATTATCGACTTGAGAGACTTACTTTCCTGCACTAATTAGATACCCATTGTGCCACGTGGCTCCTACCATGATAACTTGAGTGTACATTTTTTCCGAATAAACCCAGTGTCTTTGGGTGGCCAGCACCTAAAACGGTATCTTGAAGCGACCTTCCGTCGTGATCCTTTCACATCCATAAACAAGATTATCGCTGGATGCACCGGCGGTAATGCAACGAGCAATGACGTTCTCAGCTCATTTGCTCAGCATTTTCGGCATAGTGCCAGGTTGGTGTGGCTTGTAAATGGCCGCATGTCTCGCAACAGTGAAAGACCAAAAACACAGCCCTTTCTCCCAAACTTCACCACCACTGCACGCATTGGCACACTCGGCCATGATCTCATCAATCGACAGAATTGTGGAGTTAAGAGCTGCATTATCGACGAAAACATTATTGTAAGCGATTCCATTGGAGGCATAAAAGAGCCGAGCATGCACAGCATGCTAGCATGACTACAGCAATGACTTGCAAGTAAACAGAGTGCGAGAAGACCATGCCGTCTCTGGTCTTGGTGGCCTTAATTTTGCCAACACCTCGCACAAAAAACATTTTAGAACTATGTGACCTTACAGATGGCTGTAAATTGCAAAAGATGATTGAATAATTGATGATTGAATAAATGTTTAGGGGTAAAATAGACTTCAAATATTCCCGAAAAAAATTGTGAAGTTAGAGAAAATAAGCGATTTGTCGCATGTTTGACCGTATTTTTCATACTGATGCGGTCCAAGTAAAAATCCTCGTCATGCGGCGTTTGATAGAAGACTTCGTCGTTAAGTAATGAGGAAAGTCTAATGAAATAATTTTTTTGTTTTAAGGAAGAAAATAATTTTTGAATTTGGCCCTCCGAACGCGGCCTGCATTTCATTTTGTTGCCACTTCGCCGCAAAGCACGTGGTCGCCCTTCCAGCTGACACTCGTCACAGGCAGCGGCAAGATGCGAGATGTATGTCAGTGGCTCGTGAGTGCTCGAAAGTCTTGTCGCGTTGATCTCAGGGCGACGAGTAATCAATTCGCGTTACAATGTGAGCTTGCTTGGCGGGCCCAATGGGAAGTATGGACGCCCGAGAGCAGCCTATGGCGTCGTTGGCACAATGTGCTAGAGGCCGTCTGCACAACTAGCATACACATACTGAAAGAAATAATGCACATTGTATACACGTTTTTTCGGGGTATACGTGTTGTGCAGACGGCCTCTAGCACATTGTGCCAACGACGCCATAGGCTGCTCTCGGGCGTCCATACTTCCCATTGGGCCCGCCAAGCTCACATTGTAACGCGAATTGATTACTCGTCGCCCTGAGATCAACGCGACAAGACTTTCGAGCACTCACGAGCCACTGACATACATGTCGCATCTTGCCGCTGACTGTGACGAGTTTTAGCTGCAAGGGCGACCACGTGCTTTGCGGCGAAGTGGCAACAAAAAGAATGCCGGGCACTTATGGAGCGCCAAATTCAAAAATTATTTTCTTCCTTAAAACAAAAAATGATTTCATTAGACTTTCTTCATTACTTAACGACAAGTCTTCTATCAAACGCCGCATGACGAGTATTTTTACTTGGACCGCATCAGTATGAAAAATACGGTCAAACATGCGACAAATCGCATAAGTTCACAATTTTTTTCGGGAAGATTTGAAGTCTCTTTTACCCCTAAACATTTTTGTACTATAACACACTTTCCTGAAAATCATACTACTATTAAGATTGGTTAGAGGGAGTTCGAGATAGCACAAGAAAAAATCACGAACATTGAAGAGTTTTGTAGTTTTTGAAGATACGTAGCTGGTAGTGAAACACAAAAATTTCGGAATTAGTGAATAGGACATCTAAACAGAACCTCTGCGATAGCGCCAGCGTGGTTTCAAAGCTGAACACAGAAAAATAGATTTTATAACATTTTTCTATTAGGCGCGGTTTAACAAATACAAGCGAACTTCGAGGGGGCGCCATGATCGTCAAAATTTTTATCGAGCAAAAATGTTTTGCCACAATACTCTATGTGGCACAGGAAAAAGGCACAAATTTTATCAGCAAAATCTGCGATGTGCGAGCGCCACGTCTGGGACACTTGGCATGGAATGACCCAATAAATATCTGGGGTTTAACGTCCCAAAACCACGATATGATTATGAGAGACACCGTAGTGGAGGGCTCCGGAAATTTCGACCACCTGGGGTTTAACGTGCACCTAAATCTAAGTGCACGGGCCTCAAACATTTTCGCCTCCATCGAAAATGCAGCCGCTGCAGTCGAGATTCTATCCCGCGACCCGAAGGTCGCGAGATCGAATGACAGGGTCAGCAGTTGAGTGCCATCCATAACCACTATACCACCGTGGCGGGGCTTATCCATTGAAGTTGCAACTAGCAACTGAGCAAAGAGGCTTATCCATTTGAGAGGCCTGTTTTATAAAGAAACTGACTACGAGCAAGACTTCGATTTGGGCGAGTTGGTACATGCTTAGCTGGGGAAAAACAGCGCAAAAAAGGACGAGGACGCAGGAACACAATACACTGTACGAGCGCTGAACTTACAACTGACATCTTTATTGCACCAACCGCTCGTTTTTACAGCGCATCAAGCCGAGCACGCCATTCCAATCAAACCGCCAATCAAAATCATCAGGTATGCAAACTACATTGTCACTGAAAGCTATCACATGTGCATGAATTACACCGTGCGCATGCATCTTCCACACTCAGATAAATGAACAAACCAGTTCCTAACAAGGATGAACAAGCAACAACAACAACAAAAAAAAAACAGCAATACCTTCCACGTTTTCTATGATGAAAGAAGTGAGGGCTAAATTCGGTGCAACAATGTTGTCATCAAGGCTTAGATGGGACCAAATTTGGCAATAACGTAAAATTTAGCGCTGCCGGATTTTTATAGAGTATGGACGAAGCTCAAAAATGTAACCCAACGCTGCAGTAATCGATGACAAACGCTGCTGCAACCGCTACAACATGAAGATCAAGCACTCACCGTTAAACCGATGGTGGAGACGTCAACTTCAGAGAACATGTCCAACTCCTTTATATGTTCCATTGAATCCCGCCCCGTCCACGGCTCGTCGAAAGTGACGACGGCATTTCTGTCGCCGTATGTAACGAGGCACTTCGATGACATTGGGCGACAACGGCGCAAGACAAAGAACAGTTCTCAAGCCTGCCGCGGTACATGCATTCGCTCACACATACACGGTGTAGTGTCTCTACGACTCGATTGCTCTAGTCCTGAAACACCCAAAAGTGAAACGAAGCCAGTGATTAAAACAAAACGAACTTATTTACTGATACACCAAAATAGGAAACGTCCACGCAGCTCAAAAGGTTCGCTGGCGACTGATGTTTTCCCGGTCCGCTGGGCCTGGATTCTCCTCCTTGCACCACAAACACACGCACACAAAAACAACCACCGACACTGGCATGGGCGTCAACAGGATTTTGCCTTGGGGGGTGCAAACCCGTGTTACATCGCGTCTGGGGGAGGAGGGAGAGAGAGAGAGAGAGCTGGCATAGCTTGGGGTGGGGGGGGGCAAGTGCCGGTGTGGCTTGAGGGGGGCAAGTGCCCCTTTTGCACACGTGTCCCCCGTTTTATGGCCCACTTCGAAGGGGAGAACAGTAGCGGTTTCAGTCAGGCGCGCTTTCAATGTTCCAAGGCCACGGTCGCGGGGGCCGTATGCTAGACGCGTGGCTTCCCAGCACTCCGAAACAAACTGTCCGCGCCACACGGAACGTATCCACGTGCGGTCCTCGCTGCCATGACCGCTGATTTATCAGTAGCTCTACTGATGTTTGTAATTTCTGCTGATTCAGTGAAAAGGCGACGGAATCTACTGCTTTTTGGTCTTTTTACAAAAATGAAAGGAACCTCTACGTTTTTTTTAGTAAAGTTTACATTAATGCGATATCACCAGACAAACAAGAAATTTCCTTCTTTGCGATGTTCTCAAACGCAGCACTACTTTTGACTGACGAGCCATAGACACCATAGAGTTTCATAGAGTAAGTATTACAGGAAGCTCTATGTTATGAGCAAATACCAGCAAGTCGTGAGACAGAAATGTGAATGCACAACGCTGCCCACAGCACAGGGCCTACCTTTACCGTTCAATAAAGGTCATCCTGTCATCTCTCTTAACAATTTTATTTTAGTTATTTATTCATCCACTTATTGCTTACAAGAAACGAACGAGCATTGTTACGGCCACTAATATACATTTTCCAGGAACTGACACTTCGCAATGCACTTAACGTGAAAATATGCTCAGTAGTGAAAGGAGATCTACCCGCTCACCCCCTCACCCCGCGTCCCCCCTCTCCTTCTCGAGGCATGCGGGAGTAAGTGTTGCCATTCGTCCTCCCGTTCCTCTCATTTTGACGAAGGACCAAGCAGTTACCCTCCGAACTTTGCGCACGGCACGCATGCTTCTGCAGTTCGTCCTTCGAGGGAGTAAAGCGCCCTTTTTCGGATGAACTGCGCAGTTGCTCCCCCCCCCCCCCCCGAAAACTTTTTAGAGTGTACGGCTGCCAATGCCGGCCGTTACTCCGTGCAACAAATAGACATCTAGAATTTTCGTATCAGCCCGATGTGTATACAACCATTTAACAGCTGTCCACACAATCACAGCTTGCAACCCAACAGTATCGGCTCAGAGCGCGGAAAGCACAAAGGCTCGTGCGCCGTAAAGCCTTCAATCGACCTCCATAAGCGGGCGCAATCAATATCTAGCACTATTCTAAAACTACTCGCAGGTGCCCATAAATACGCGCACGGGTACGTTCATCGGTCAGCACTGTAGTAACGGTGTTCCAAGTGAATGGAAGTAATAATTAGTGCATAAGGTGGTTCAATGTGAATTAAAGTGAATAAGAGGTGAATTACGGTGAATAAAGTGTTACAGTGAATTAAAGCAGTAAGGCTACGTAAGTTAATCAAATGTGAATCAACAATGGATCAGATGATAAAGTGAATCAAATGTTCAAGTGAGTTAAAGTCATTCTGAATTAGTTCATTGTGCACCTTCAAATGTGAATTAGCACGTCGGCCACAAGCCTCAGCACGTAGACTTAGTGGGGATGTCTAGACGACGACCGAAAAAACAGTAGGAAGTAACAATGAATCGGCTGAGAAAGTCAAAATAATTGAGCGCACATGCTTTCGCCTGCGTTAGCTAAAGGTACTGTGAATTTCTTAAGCCCTAACGAATCTTATTCATGCGGAGCATACGCATTCGATGAACTTCATGGGTTCGAAACAGCCGCTGTGCTAAACGGTCCGAGGTGTCACAATGAATGCGCGTCGTGTGTCATTTAACACCCACCGTGGCGGTCTAGTGGCTATTGTGCTTTACTGCTAACCCGAAGGTCGCGGGATCGGATCCCGGCCGCGGCGGCCGCGTTTCGATGACGGTGAAAATGCTTGAGGCCCGTGTACATAGATTTAGGTGCACGGTGAAGAACCCCAGGTGGTCGAAATTTCCGGAGCCCTCCGCTACGGCGTCCCTCATAATTATAATCGTGGTATTGGGACGTAAAACCCCCAACAATTATTATTATTCGTGTGTCATTAAACAGGGGTAATAGACTGCCTAAAAAGTAATAACAATACTACTAATGAAGGATCCATTCTTCGCCCATTTACGACTGTCAGCCGCCTCATTCGTAGGTCAACCATGCGCCGCTCAGCTTCCTTCCGGTAGGGTGGCAATTTCGAAAATCGATATGTCCGCCCACATCATAGAAACTTGTAATCACGCATTGAATCTTGAAACGTATAAGCACAAATTGGATTAGAAGTAAGCAAAGAAAAAAAAAGAGACAGAGGAAAGCGTGGGCAGCCGTTACTGAAATATAGGCGCGTTTTTCTAAGTCTCATATCTAGAGAATGGTGTACAACGATGACTTCTATAATTAAACCGAACAGAGTAGGAAACGTTGGAGGGAATAGCGCTGGCGCGCTGGTAGTCGAACATCCTCAGCCTGTAGTTCTATTTCAGGCTATACCATGTCTGTCCCCTAATTTCGTGTTGATCTGCAATTTTCAATGTCGCCTGCTAAATGTACGGGGAAACTACACGCGCCAGATTCATTACCGATCGCAGAGAAGCGCTATTACATATACATAGCATGCGGAATGATTACAGTTGGAATCATTATAGAGCAATTTGAATCATTAGGCTACTGCGCGTACTACTACTACAAGGGTTCTTTCCGCATAATTCATTGTGGTGGACAGATGACAGAACGGTATTTCCCAGAACTATAAACAAGGACGACAACGCAACTACTCGTTATGGATTTGAAACGAGCAGTCCAGACAAGTATATAACCTACCCGGAAGTTCGATTGTCAGCCAATTGCAAAAGCAGATCGCCCATCCTGTCTTCACAGAAATCTCTCGACGAACTTTCGTGTGTGCTCCTCCAGGAAGGCGTTTTTCCTTCTTTCGTTCACTCTGTAGCTTCGCAGATACAGACGTTTCGCGTGCGTCGTCATTAGGGAAGCGACACCATTAAGGGGCGGCGGGAAATTTCACCAGGAGGCGGGTGTGTGTGCGCGCGTGGGTGTTTGTATAAAGCCGAAAAGGTTTCAGCACGTGAGCAGTTAGGTCGTGTACATCATCATCGCCTATGACGGAATCCGCGTTGCTACCCGCGGCGCGGTGCTTTGGCATTATTTAAAGGCCGGCCGGTGGCGGAAATCGATTTCGCTCTATTTGGGAAGCATTGCGCAACAGGCTTCGAGTGAAAAAGAAAAAGTGTGTATATCCCCCCAGCGTGTCGTAATGCAAGGCAAGCCATTTTCATCGCCGACCGCTACGGCTAACACGGGGGGAAGAAAAAGCAGCCGATAACGAAAAAAGAACTAAATAAAAACTGTCACAATCCTTAGCCAGAAGCGATCGGCGCACACGCCGATCGTTTCTTTTGCAATTTTTGTGCTTACAAGTTACAACGCTGTATTGATATTCGTTTTATTTTAAGGGACAGCTGGGGTGAATAGTTTATTTCATGCAGGTTGTGTGACGATCAATATATCAATATAACGGGGATGAAAATGTATTCGCTATAAGTCGTAAGTATACCCTACGTCTAGCGTACTGATTAATATATGAAATCTTGGACGAAATTAAGATTTTAGCCAAGCGCAGCAGGTAATCAATACATACACTTTATATATATATATATTCATTCGCAGAGTTCAACTTAATTCCCAAATGAATTCGTTCGAGTGCAGTGCGTGAGAAACTGTAGAAAACAGCCGGAATAAATTGTGGTCTCAATGTAATCTGAAAAACGAGACAATCACTTTAATGCCAGACTGAATTTCTCTCAGAAATCTAGCGAGGTTGTCGGGACTTGAACATTATTTCACAAAACTAAGACGAAGCAATTTTCACATTCATCTTCCACAGTGGACATATCGCACAGATGAAATGCGATAACACCGTGGAATTTCCATTTAAGGGGGCGGTAGGGGGTAGGGATTAAGTTAGGCGAACAAATGAAAGAGGCGTGCTTTCGCTTACCGAGTTGACGCTGGTCATATGGAGATTGTACAGCACAGGCAGGAATAGCTCGGCGGCAATCACGTTGGAGATGGCCAGTCCGAAGATGGCCACCCAAAACTGGGTCCCCTTGTAGTACATTTCGGCGGGATAGCCAAGCACCGTGGTCGCCGATTGGAAGCTGGCCATCAACGACATGGCCACGGGAAACACTCCCAACTCCCGGTTGCCCATGAGAAACGACTTGTTCGACACATCGCGTCGGTCTCGCCAGGCGAAGTAGATGCCGATGCCCGAAGACACGCACAGCATCAGGCACATCACGCTGTAGTCCGCTACCGTAAACCTCGGCACGTCATCCATGATCGATTGTAGATATTTTTTCTACGAAAAGTACCCGCGCCGAAGCGAAAGTAGACGCCTAAGTGGACAACGCGGATATATACGCGCGAGAACAGGTCTTCGCAGACATCGGAGTCGTACAGTGTCAATGAACTCAACGGCAAGATGCGCGAAGACGGCAAGATGCTCGCCGTAACGTATTTCTTCGCTCGAGAAGTTCCCGGCGTTCAGCGAAACGAAACGCCGCCGCAATTCTTTTGCCAAAGAATCCGAATCGGTTTCACTCACGCATCCCGACAACGGACGGAGCTAGGTAACACGAACTGTCGTGACACGAAACACGCGGTAATGCGACCCAAGGCGACGGCACCGCGTCAGGAGAACATAATTCGGCGTTTGCGACAGCTTCTGCTTCTCGTTCCGATAGAAACGCCGTATGCGGCTTCGGCTCGTATCCGTCTTGTGCTGGCGTTGGCTTCTGCCTCTGTACCGAAACAAAAACTGCTTCACACAAAGATGGCGTCTGTGACGTAATTTTTGCGTTTCTTTTTTGCCGGTACAAACATTAATAAAGAAGCCTTTTCGACCTGCTTTGTTGTGCTGAGGTAACCATCGCCAGAACGTAGATTTGGACACTTAACATGTGGTGGCCATAACATGCTCTTGGCTCCCAAAAAAATAAACATGCCGCTTGCCGTACACAAAATGATGGCCCTTGAGATTAGCGACTAAAACTCGGGGCAACTGTCGCTGTAGAAGTTTTGTACATCGCCTATTCAGCGCTTTCAGTAAAAAAAACGTGAGTACATAGCCTTTGAGATCAAAAGCCTTTCGGCATTTTATCTAGTAAGAGGTTGTAACTGGCTATGACATTTCCGCTCTTGCATATACAAAAGCACAGCCTTTGAGATTGGCAATTATTACTTGAACGAAATTGTTGTCTATACACCGTCTATACTCATAGAATGTTACTGCACTATTAGCAAAATAACTATAATAAGAATGCGTTTATCTGTTACGCACTTGAGAGTAAGATTTCGGTTTCTATTGTGGCATATGTGATGTTTCGCTCACTGTTCAAACATGTAGTGATTAAAAGCATCTCCTTCATCTGTCAAGAAGCGGAGAGAACCGCAACGTTTCCTAACGTTATATTTCATACATAGAATCAAGCAAAGATAAAAGTGAACCACTGTGGATAACAAAAAATGAAATGACTGCTGAGGCCGAGTTATGAGAAAATTTACACTTGTGAGCATCGCAATATAATGTGAAAAAAAAAAAATAATAGCTGGCAAATTACAGCACCGTATTCTTTGACCAGTTGTATTTGGAAAAATGCTTTTAAAATCTGCACCGACAGGAAGGCGTGAACTACAATGCAGTTTGGAAGCATTATGTGGAAAATTTCTATGGAACAAACCGTCTCTACTCTCACCGTTTCTTTTTTGAAATAAATATCAATAGAGTCTGGCGCACCAAATTGTGCAGTTCCCAGGAAACCCACTTGAGCAAATTTTCATCGAATAAACTTTCCTGAGATATTGTTTGCAGCCACATTTTCTTGTCATGGAGTGTTTAGCGACTAGGGCAACGGTTAGCTTTCTCATAAACGAGGGAACAAGAATGATGATGGCGAGGACAAATCGTCTTATGTTAAAATGTCATAATATATAGAGATTCCGTGCCCTTGCCTAAATGACGGAAACGTTCTAAATAGCAAGAAAAGATGCATCCATAAACTGCTGGAACGGTTACTGAAGAGCAGCATGTGAAATGAAACTTTTCTTATTCGATCCTGTTTATTAGAAACAGTTCAGCACAACTACGAAGAGAAGAGAACATTAGCGGGAAAAAAACGAAAGAAAGAAATTCGCACAACCTCATTTTGTGCAAGCATCTAATTATGTTCTTGATGAGCTGCATGAAAAGGCCCAAGAAAAGTTGATATAGCTGTTTTTTAGGCCGCAAGCGGTTACGAAAGAAACAATCACAGTGTGGAAGCACACCACAGATGCAAGAAGAAAGTCGTAATATATATGCAACATTTGTAATGGTCTTACTACAGCTTACATACCAGCATGATAAAAGGCAACCACTCACTAGGAGGTACTGCACCACATGTTCACTTGCTTTCAGAGCGGGAAATCTAATGCAAAAGTTGAAAATTTTTTACACTAACCGCATGCAAAAGATAGAAAAAAAAAATACTTGGACCTCACAATTGATAGCGTAATCGGGCCCAGTGCGCATCGCCTTCAACCGTGCCACAAGGACAGGAACGTTTGTGCGCGTAACATGGGCCGTTTCAAAATATCCTAGAATACCCAATGCAAGTTCAGTTGCGAAGTGCCCATTATACGCCATAATTCTTCCTCTTGCAAATCGGCGAAGTGTATACCCACTACGCGCCCGTAAGGTGTCACACGCACCTGCGTAGCTGCACACTTTGTAATGGGTGGGCAGCTTTAAACCACCCATTAGTTGCGCAATTCACATGTTGCGATACCTGGTGCGATTCTAGGATTCTGCCACGTAATATTACATACGTTAAGGAGACTCCGCCCAGTAAATGATATTCTTAATTGTAGCGTTTTTTTTTAAGTTTTTCGGCGCGGCTCTATATGGTAGAACACGCGCTTGCAACGCAGAAGGCCTGGGTTCGGTTCTCACTAAAACTGATTATCTTTTATTATTTATTTATTTGCATCTATCTTGAATTTTCGCTTACGGACAACGCTGATTTTTGGCCGACAACCAATGACACCGACATCGGAAATTCTGCGAAATGATCTCTTTTACTCCATCACGTTAAAATTAGGGGTGTGCGAATATTCGAAATTTTGAATATTTTTCGAATAGTGTTTGCTATTCGATTCGATTCGCACTGGAATTTTACTATTCGAACTTCCCCAAAACAAATAGTTAACGTCCGATTGAAAGTGACCCCTTCAGATTTTTAATATGCTTCACCTGATTACACTCTCGTATTGCGGCAAAGCTGCCTTTCAAGCTCTGTTACGGTCGAACTTTACCAAGAGACAGTCAACGTCCGATAGAACGTGGTCTCTAGATTTTCTATATGCTTCACTTCATCACACCCCGGTATTGCGGCAAAGCTGTCTTTCAAGCTCCGTTACGGTCACAAATGTATTAACTCAAGAAAACGCTGGTTCCAATGTGGAGATGAAAGATGTGGCAGAGGTGGGGGCTCAATTAATGCAGTTTTGCACCTGAAATTTGGGCAGGAAGTCCGAAAAATCGGAAGCCGAAGCTTTTTAGCATCCAAAATTTCAGATGTTCTTATATATCGACTTCTACGAGGCAGATTTGGAACTCCGAACTTGAAGGTAGCACACCCTTGTCCACCACATCAGTTGGGCTTCCACAGAAGTTGAAAGAGGAGGAGAGGCTGAGGAAATGGCATCTTTGCCTATCACATGTAAAGTGTTGTCGGCAACACTTTGGTTGCACCAAATCATGTACATAAATACAATTTGGCCTCTAAATTGCCTCATTCTTGATAAGACAACTATGAAACACCACCCCACCAGTGCTTCATCAACCTAGCGAAAAGAAACTTTCATGTTGCTCTCTCATAAGGATATGCTTAGGAATCCTCTCTAACATTTTTTTTCTGCAATTTCGGTTCAAAGTATTCGACAAATATTCTAGAAATATACGAGAAATATTTGAAAAATATTCAATTCGATTCGCACTCACACTTCAATATTCGAATTAATTTTGCTATTCGCACAGCTCTAATTAAAATGCCTTCAAGTTATCAATCTACAAAATGTAGACAGAATGCAGGCAGAAGTTAAATTCACATCATCACATTTTATTTCATTTGCAGACATTATATTTCTATTAAGAACAGCATGACTTTCTGTTCATTAGCACACAGACCAGCCAACATTCCAGCATCACATCGAGGTTAATCTAAGAAACAGCCACCCGTAATGGAAGCGTTGACAACAGCTTTCAAAGAAAGTGCTCTACGCTGTAGAAAATGAAACAACAAAGTTAAGCAACTTCACGAACAGTTGCCAGCTCCACTGGCAGAATGACCGACCGTAAAAGAAAAACATTAGTGATGAACTTTGACATGTACACATTGTTTATGTTTTTACAAGGACCGTGCGTTCCTGCCTAACAGAGTTACCAAGTTATCATTTGGCACATGATGTGCCTTCCTGTATCGAAAGTCCCTTGAATGTTGCCATAGATTCTACAGAGAAAAAAAAAACCTTCTTATCAGATTGTCTGCACCATGCGAATAGTGGTGTGAGAAATGCCCACTCCAGGAAAGCGGACCTTCTGCCAAGCAATAACTTCGCGACTTTGTTAGACCGTAAAATGTGGTCACTAAAGAAACATAAGCAATGTGCAAATTTCAAATTCTAGTACATATGATATCAACAGCCATTACGCTTAACTGCAAACCACTATTCACTTTATAGTACGAGCAAACTGATGACAAAGGTTCTTTCGCCGTAATATCGGCAACAATATTCAAGACACCTTCGGCACAGGAAGGTACTGTACGTCTTGTGCCGAGCGATAAGCTTGCGACTTTGTCAGTCAGTGACAAACTGTCACTGGAAAAACGCAACCAGCAAACGTGTCAATATTAGTAAATGATTACGAATCAACATACTGTAAAACTTGTGAACTAAACCCACACAGAATGACTACACAAACAGAAATGAGCTTGTACTTGCATTTAACACGTTCGATGAATTAAAAACTCGTGCCAAGATTGGCATTACTGTGCAGAGGAGTTATGAAATAGAGCTGCATTAAGGAAATCCAGTTTGCGCCTGCATTTCATGAGAAACAAGGACTTTGTCAGCGGATCTGATAGTGTCATTAAACCTATTCGACTCACAGTTGATAAATACAGCACAGTGACAGCCGAATGAACAAAACCAGGGGCAAGGAGCTTTATGACCCCAAATGTGCATATCCATGTAGAAGTTGGTGTGACCTGGAACTATTAGCATATGGTAACAACGTTGGTTACAGAGCTTCGTATGTCATCCAGAGTGCACCGTGCAGATTTGCAAACTGCAGCATGGCAACGTTCTCTAGTTTGCTACAAATCACGATCAGTTTGAATGAACAAGGTCGTGTCACGTGTGCAGGTGGAAAATTGTTGCACAAACATTATCACAAAATCACCTCTCGGATACATCAACACGCCAAACGCTATAGGAGGTGAATTCGCCTCTCAAGTGCTGCCCAGTTCTTTCTGGAGAGAATGGCTACTTCACATTCCGTGAGTGGATGCAGTGCAACACACACAAGGCAAAGCGTACTTGCCGCGCACATGTTGCAACTATCCCAGGGCAGCTGTCGGCATGGCAAAAACCACGTACCATTCATACTTATCAAAATTTATGAAAACAGTATCTTAAAGCGGGTGATAGACATTGATTTGGTCACACTAGCTGGACTACAGTTGAAGATATGGATGCTACATGCAAAATAAATTGCAGAATAATATTAGGTAACTAACAAAATTAATATATTTGTTAATCACTTTCAAGCATATGACCCAATCGAAAAACTTCAGCAAGGGGAGCAACGAAGCAATACATTTATTTAACAAAAATCCTGTGCCTAGCAATGGTCTGTTTACGGGCCCTTTAAGAAAAATCAAGCTCTAATTCGTGGAACATCAATGCATCTTGTGATACATTTCGAGGTCGAACTGTCTGAAAAAATAATGCACGTGAGGATTTGTTTTAATAATGTCACCTAACTATGCCTAAGTAGATTAATTAGTCTAATTAGTTATCACTACTCTGTAATTGCTCTTCAGAAGTGTCCACCTCTTCAGGTAATCCAGCTGATGTGACAGAATTACGCTTACCACATGATACCAACACCTTTAATAACTCTGTTTCAATAAAAATAGAAAACTTGGGATCAGGATGACATAGAAGGCATTATATTATAAATACCTTCATTACTGCAATTTTTTTGCCTGCTTTTTCACTGAATTCATCAGAGTACTTAGCTGGTGATAAATTTTCAGCGATCAAACTCTAAGCATGCCTGCGACTGGAAAAACTAGTCTTACAAAATTCATCATCGAGCCGATATTTTACAAACTGTAGGCCATTCACGAAAACCAAACCTTGTTATACCAAAGTGGGATCCAATACAAAAATATCTTCATCATATTTAATGTTTCTTATAGGCATGTAGTATTTGTTGCATGTTAATACAGGTGATAAGCAATTTAAATTTACTTTGTTATGTCTTGCAATATGTTCTTTGTGTGTTTAGGTAATTGAAGGTTCCATTTCAGCACAACAGCCATTGGTTGGATTAAAACATCAAGACCAACAAGCCGCTACAGGCGAAGCAGGAACAATAGAAATCTTGTTCACACTGTGTCTCAGAGATTGTGCAGAGTGATCCACCAATCTTGGAGGCTGTGTTATAGCGCTATAAGGCAAGGGCATAGTGAATATCATATTGTGTTGAGACAATGCTGCAGTCTTAATCGCAGTAGCAAATAAGAAATAGAGGGTAAGCCCTTCAAAGGGTGGCTGGGAAACATCCTGGAATAATTTATATGCCCCATATTCCATAATCTTGTATGAACATAGAGGGATCTCATACGTTCATACTCCGGATATGGCGATCACATGGGAAATGCTCCATAACACATATGGGAACATATCGGTTTGTTTTATGTGAAATTATTGGATATCGGTTCATTCAAAAGAGAAGCCTTTCATTGCTGACAACTCTTGTCGTACAAATAACGTTCTTTGGGAAAGCTATCGACCAATAAGATTTCCTCTTGGACCAGAAAGAATTTCCCAGGCTTCAACGAAATGCATTGCTGCAGGTTGCCGTAAACATTTACGTTGTCATTACAATGGAATATTCAATTCATAATGGATGGTAAAGTCTCTTTACCTAACTAAACAAATGCACAACTTAGTCAAGTTTCAAGAACCAAAGTATACCATATGCACGTATCTGACGTGGCAATAAAGAAGAAAGCGCTGCTTTACAGTTTTCTTCAAACCTTGCATTGCACTGATGAACTTTGAACCAATCAAATGTTCCCCATGTTTGTACGTACACCACTCATGCTTTGAGTAGCAAAATAAATTCGCAACCTAAGTAAACTTGCGTACAGTAGCACCTAAAGTTCGACATCACCAGAAAGGTCATACAGTTGTTCAACGCTACTGCTGATGGCTTTTAAATCCCACGCACATGCTCAGCTCAAATTGAGGCGTACATCAAACACCAGAGCTCATTTGGTTCTCGTCTCTTACCTATACCTGTACAAAATCATATGTGAACACATTATAATCAACGAGGACCGAGTCGTCACATTTCGACCGATTGCTGCGTATACATGTGCTATGAATACTCGCATTCACGTTCTTTCTATGTGCAACGGGAAGTCACTGAATCAGGAGTCAGCGCCGTCGACAACTTCGTCGTGGATTGCCTGTTCCATGGCGTGAGAGGGCTGCAGCGGTTTCTGACAAACAAAGAACACACTGCGGTACTCGTACCGCATCATAGAACGTGGATTTTGGGTGTACGGTGTCGGAATACCAGTTTCTTCTTTCTGAAAAGGAAAAAGAAATATTAGGAGGTATACATATACTGGGCATGGCTACATGTCTTGGTCAGTGATAGATTGCCATCACTTACTAAGAAGTTTCGCCTATCCAGTATCTTCCTCAATTAGTGGGGACAACGAAATTGTGCACTCAGTCTATGCTTACACAATCAGTTTCATTATTCTTTGGCAATTCTACAGGAAAAAAATGGAAACCTACTAAGAGCTGAGTGTGTATTGTTGATTCATGTCCATATCATGCCTCTTTCTATAAGGGCCAAAATTAATAAATGCATAGAACATAAGTACAACACAAAAGCATTCTTAAGGTCTGTGAAATAGAATAAAGAAGATAATAAAATTCTGTAAATAGCAATGATTATAACACTTAAAGCTGCCACTATCGATATAGACAGCTCTGAATTATATTAATAATTTGTGCACAGAAGTTTCACAAAATCTGCCTAAGCATTGAAAAATTTTTAACGTAATCTGTGAACTATTCACATTGATTGGTAAAGTTCTTGACGTACATTTTTGGTGTAAAGTTACAATGTTGCAAACTTCGTGCTCACGTATTTTTCATACACCAATTTCACGGGAATTTTCATTAAGCAATAATTTAAATAAAGCCTTTCCTTGAAAAACTGTTTGCAATAAAAATTTGGCTATCTTTCCCAAAAGTGATAAATTTCATTTAGACAGCTCATGAAATAAGTCTCGTCAGAGGAATTACACTTTTTTTTTCTTCAGGAATTTGAATGAGATGATTCAAGTGGACTCCCAAGCCAGCATTGACAGTCAACTTTCTTTTTTACACAACGGTACCTTGGCTTAATTGTCTGTCGGTTTCATTAGTTTTGTATAACACAGAAAAACTAGCCCCTTGGGCAATTACACCAATTTCGTACAGCCAGCTTTGGAAAATGATCTCTCTGAACAGCCGTTCTATTCACTCTTTCACACTTATTATAGGCCCAACAAAGATCTCAGAGAAACTGCGCACTGGCCGGCAATTTCTGTTTGGCCGTGCTGCTGTAAAATTGCCTGTATTGCATGCACTCTCGCATGTGGCAATCATGTTCTAAGCGAATACTCTTTATGTTTTTATGCTGAAAGGCTTAGATGCCTTATCAATCATGAAAATTGACTGTCGGCGTCAACATTAGTGATGCCGAAAATCATGATCACGCGATGGTCACATCGCGCAATCATGTCACAGATCGCCAAAATTTGTGACGTCGTCATGACGTCACTACAACGACACATAACATGACATCACATGATGACGTCATCACGACGTCGTCGCTTGGTCAAAGGTGGGCCAATCACGAAGGCAGTGCAAAACCAGGTGAGGTGCAGAAAGCTTAATTGCAATGCCTCCGATGCTGGAGGCGGTGCAAAACTACGTCAAGTGCACAAAGCTATCAGAGGGGGCGGGGAGGATCAGTACATCGCATGTGAAGAAAAAGAAGAAGATGGCTTTCAATGTCTAGTCATCTTAGGAGAATGCATAAGGGACCCTGTGATTTTGGCTTCAATCTTGCACTGCTTTAATCTCCCCTCATTTTTCTTTCCTCCGTGGAAGTACCGACTGACCAGAAAAATAAAGCCCATGGCAAGAATGATGTTCCGGACATCTTCGTAGCTTGGCTCGATCGAGTCCTCGTTAGGCAGGTCGGCGTAGTGGTAGAGCAGCGGACCCAAGTTGATCCACAGACCTCCAGGCCGTAGGATGTGCGCTATGGTCTCTATGTACAACACAACATTAGGTGCCGTGTCCAAGAAGAAGCACGTCGACACACAATCCCACTGTTCCACTGCAAGAGGAAGCAAGACACAGCCTTACTCGTTGCAGAAGGCATGCATTTTTCAAATACAGAAGAGATTCACAATGTCATGCTATCAAACCTTGGTACTACAACCATGGCCAGACTGAAAAGACGCGGGCACGTTCCGTCTTACGGCCTTCGCAATGTGTTGTTTCCACTTCCCGCCGCACCACCATGTTGTGGCTGCGACCCTGCCATTGCATGCATGACTGCGGTCCATGCAAAAGTAGACGCGACCGTGCGCTCGCGTCTTTTTTTTTTCATTTTTAAAAAAATATTTTTGCCTCCGTGTTCTCGGCAAGCAGCAAGCAAAAACGCCTATAACTATGGCAGGGCCGCTGCGCTCCTCGCGGTGAGCCATGGCGCTAACCGAGGAGAAACGCTACCATTGTGTTCAACTCGATTGCGAAGGCTGTAAGATGGAACACACGCGGGCGTCTTTCCAGTCCGGCCAAGGTACAACAAAGGTTAAAATAAGGACACAGTGAAAAGCCTTTATATAGGGGAGTGCTTAACCTTCAATTACTTTGTCATAGTTAAATGTCGCGCACTGTAACAATGTGCGACTTTTCGTATTTACTAATTAGTAATACTAATTATTCATTACAGTTACAACATTTCTGCCAGTCAGTAATGAAGTCGTGTCCTTTTATCGAAATTCCATGGATTAGCCCTAATTTCAATATATATTGAGAGCATGCTATAGAAAGCACCACTGGTCCACATATTTCTGTTCTGCCATGCGCACGGTAGACATTAATGAAGCTACTAAAATTTATCGGAACACAAAGAATAAATTCAAAGATCGATGAACATTCCATTAACACACTCTATGGCATGCAAGCAGGCAGAATGGCTATTTCATTTAAAGGACTCAACTGAAAGTTTGTCTTCTGTATTGTCTTCTTTTATTAGCAACTGTCCCTTCAAGGGCCCCTAAACCACTCAGAGGTCAAAATTTAGTTGTGGTGTTGCAGTTGTGTACGAATCTACAATGAACACGCGACTGCAAATTTTTTCGTAATGCTGCCACAATAATGGAGTTTACACAAGTTCGATGATCGAAATGCAGCCCTTGCTCATTTCACTCTTTCCTTCGCTACACTCCGTTCATTGGCTTGTCTCTCCTCCTGGTGTTCCACCTCCCCATAAGAGGAGGTTAAGCAGGGAGCATGCATACCTGCAGACAAACAGGCTTTTTCTGCTGCTGACATGACCAGATTCTACTGATGACATCACAAATAACTCTGCGGATACCGAAAGGCCCGGAGAGGAGCACGAGATCATTTTCTTATTTTGTAGTGCACCCGCGGTGCATAGCGCTGCCGTGTTTGGCCCTGTTGACCGTGACAGCACTCTGAACTCAACGCACATGTTTACTTGAAATGTTGTAAAAATCTCTGAGGTGGTTTAGGGGCCCTAAAGGGAGATAACATAGGGAATCACAATACGGAGTTAGTAGTGGCAGTACATGCAGATGCTGACACACAGGAACAAAGAAAGCGTGCACGCACACTGTGAGCTGTACACTTCGACAAAGTTGCCAGCTGCCATGGAGAACTGTGCCTCAGGAGGGACATCGCTGGGGTTGGCATCTGGGAACTGGGCGGGCCTGATTTGATCTGCTGAGGCCATGTGGTTGTAGTATTGGTGCACCCAGGGATACACGCTGTACAAGTTGGTTTCCTTGCACCTAGAAGCATGAGAACGGAGGGAAGAGAAACATGGCAGCTTCCTCGAAAATAAGGCTTAATATAAAGATGAAGTAAAATTTATTTCTGGGGTTTTAACTGCCAAAATGATGATTTAATTATTGGGTACGTAAGGGGGGGTTTCATATTACTTTTGACAATAGAGGATTCTTCTACATGCACCTAAATCTAAGTAGACGGCCATTTTTACATTTTGCCCCCACCAAGTGCAGCCTTTGTGGCTGGGAATGAATGGGTAAGAAAAAGGAAGGGCCTTGTGCTCAACGGTGTAGAATCGAACAATGATACAGAAAACATGAATGTAATGAATGGAGTGTACCGAACATGTTACTATCATTACGTAATGAATATATGTGTATATAGTGAATATTGCATACAGAAAAAGCATGCTCGTGTTAGATGTGACTATTATGGATGAGGTTGTACAGTGCTGACATATACGTTTACAAAGCCGTACAGGCACTATGCCAACCAGACTTTTCACACATAAAATAGTACTTCTCAGTAGGCTTGAAACTTTGGGAAATAATAATAGGGTATTTTAATATTATAATACAATTGATCTTAAAGGCCAGGTTCTTTTCTCACTGGTGTTACTATGATGTCATAACAGAAAGCAAAATCAAATGACTTTGTGTTAGCGATAACGCTAGGTTTAACAGTGTTGTTTATAACATTCCTTCTGTGCTTCCCCTTTGTCATATACTCATGTTCTTACCACAGGGGCAGCGCCAGGATTTGTTTACTGGGGGGGGGGGTGGCACCCACGACAAGTGAGTTCCTTCAGAAGGGGCAGGGAGGCGGGGAACTTAGGCGTTGTGTTTTGATTATGCTTGCTCTTGAGGGGGGGGAGAGGGGGGGGGGGCAGGCGAAAATTTGGTGGGGGGAAGCTCCAGCCACCCCGTGCCCCCCGCTGGCACCACCCCTGCCTTACCATGTGACCAATATCAAATGTGTTATGGCGTGCACTCCATCGTGTTAACTTCTTTTCCTTACAGTTTCACACATTTAAAAAAAGCTTCTCTGAGTGGAAAAAATTAGGGCAGCTTCGTGCTGGTGGTGCCAAGCCCGGAGAAACGGTGGAGCTGGGCAGCCTTCCTTAGCATGCCAGCCAGGCCTAGCCTATAGATAGCCAGTTAAGCCTGGGAAAGCCAAGTTGAGCCTAGGAAAGGCAAGGTGAGGCTCTCTCTCTCTCTCTCTCTCTATTTATTCCTATGCTTGTTCTGATACCGTGCCTGGATAGCCGAGTGGTTATGATGCTTGCCTTTGGACAGTGGGTACCCGTGTTCGAATCCAGCCTCGCCAAGCAATTTTATTTAATTTAACTAAAATAGCTTAGCGAGGCTCCACTGCTCTCCATTTCTCTCCTCCTATCCTTCTCCTTTCCTTCTTTCAACGGTTGCTAGGCGACGCATGGTGACGTCATTGCTCGGCGAGGTTTTTCTGTGAATACCTAATGGACTCTCTTCTGGCTTAAACAGCTTCACTGTTAAAAAAGATTTATTGTATGTAATATTTTTCTAGACCGGTGCATTCTTTTTCTGTGGTCCTCAAACAACATAATGACAGAGTTCAACGGTACTCACCGATTCAGAATGAAGTTGGAAGCGAACAGCATGAACAGGCTGAACTCATTGCCCTGGCAACAATAACCCTGGCGGGCGATCTCGTAGGCTAGCCTGCCAAGGCCTGCTCCCGGCACAAGTATGTGAATGGTGGATGGGTCTCTGAAAAGCGAGATGCATGCCCTGATGCTGGTACATTCGGTACCTCTCAGTGACACAAAATAATGTCTGCCAGATATGTGTGTAGGAACTAAATTACAGGACAGGAGACAGATTTAGTATAACGTTGATAAAGGCCTTCGGTGTGTACAATAACTTAGTGGTGCGGTGCATGTCTGCATACCTATCTGAAACATTATATGAAACATGGTGACTTACTGAATCGTGCTCATAAAGACAAAGACAGAGAAAAAGTTAGATGTGACATGCTATTCATTTAATCACCACGCCACTTTCCAAACCCGCCCAATTTGCCACACTTGTTGGTCTATAAAGGCACCTGGAGCTATAATAACAGAGATACCAATGATCATATCTAGCAGTAAAAAAATGACATCTAGAGAACTTTTATTGCACAAGACTGTGAAAGTGGCTCATTTGCTGCACAAGTTTAAGTGGATAACTTTTCAGGCACTGATATTTTCTTTATTCATATAGAACACCGTAATAATAACCTAATAACCTAATAACCTACCTAGAGGCCAAATAGCACTGCATGTACCGTAGTAAAGTACTACAGTCCAGAGCCCGATGCTCTGGCGTTCTAGACAAGCATGTTACCGTCTGTACATTTGCATTGGTTTTGGCAAAAATTTTCCCCCACTGTGTTCCCACTCTTGTACATCATTACGCACCATGGGAGCTTATGATTTAACTCAAGTCACATTATATTTGAGCCAACCGACTTCCATTAATGATTAGCTGCCTTTTAATGTTACATAGTGCATATGCAACGCGGAAGGTCCTGCACAGATTGTACTAGGCTTAGTAAAGAACGTTCATCACACTCACACTTCGTCTAGTGGGTAATGTTCTGAAATGGTGTCCCAAAATGGGTTGAAAGCACGCTCGCCGTTCCTCGGCCCCCTCGGAACTCCATTCCCGTACGAACTGCTTCAGGACACCCTGCACCTTGTCCATGTCTAACGATGTGGCCTGAATCTGTAGAGCACAAAAAGAACCCAATCAAGCAAGCTGAAGAGCCATCAATTTTGATGCTTTGTGATAACACGGGAACCTAGTATCCCTAACATGTATCCTCAAATTCATTCGTTCTGAAGTGAGTAAAGCTAACGTGGCAAAAATACAGGATGTGTAAGCGAAAAAAAGAAAGGACTAACACTGTTCAGCTTTACAGCTACAATTAAAAAAATTTGGGAGGACGCCCCAGGAAACTATTTTAAAGAAGTCTAGTAATATGTACCGATCGGATCAATCAGTTCTGTTTACCAGACCCAGCCTCATTACTTACGGACAAATCCTGTACTGCTACCAAGAAACGAGGTTACAAACATGTTTAGACACAGCATGATAAGGCCACTTGAGCTGGACACACTAATTAACAATTATATTTTAAAAATTAGAAGCGGAGCTCGCTACACCTGGAATTAGCAAAGTTCAAATAAGTATTGGTAAAGAAGAAGCAACCTACTGAGCATGAAGAAGCAGATAAAAAGAAACCGGACAAAGCACAGTGTTCTGTCTCCTGCGTATCCTCATGCCTCTTTTATAGTCCGCTATTAGTACTTTATTCAGTGACAACCTTTAGAATGACAAAATAGGCTCTGTCTATAGTCTGTGACAAGCTAAAGCTATAGTGCCATGGCTACTGCTGTTTCTACTCAAAGAGAGTTTGTACAGAGACTTCAGACAATTACGTTCACCATTTATGCGATGCCACAAAGCTTTTGCAAGCTTAACCCTTTACTGCGGTTGTCGCGAATTCGCGACATACCGAAAAAACGCGATTAATTAACAGACGAAACGCGGTTTGATGCCTTCACCGGCGGCTGTACGTATTGCGGCGACCGTAGCTTTGAGCACGAGAGATCTAGCGCCATTGCAGCTGTAAGGTATTTCAAGCTGGAACCCAGTGTTGTGCATCAGTTGCCGAGAGCGGCGAAGCACGTGCAACAGCTCTCACTTCTTCGTTGTTTTCTGCGCGAGAACGTAAGTTCCATCTCCTATAAAATTTTTGCGATGTGCACGCCTACAAGAGGTGCACACGACATGCCACGTTGTTTTGAAGTACGTTATTTCCTGCGCAATCCTCTCTTCTGTGGTATGTCGCGAATTCGTGACATCCGGCATTTGAGTCAGTCAGTGATGACTGCTGGTATGACAAGTTGATGATAGACTTCCGCTCCATGTTATGGGGAAAAAAGGCTTCGGACCGCGCTTGCCACCTGAAGATAAAAGTGACGACAGCTGTCTCAATGACAGCGAAGACGACGATGTCGATCCTCATGCACAAGCACGAGTGTCTTCATCGAGCAGTGAGGATGAAACGAAGATGTGGTAGACCAGCCAAGCTAGTGGCCTCTCCAAAAAATGCATTGCGGTGGAAAAAAAAAAGACTGTCAAGAACAGCGGGAAGTACCACACTAGAAAACAGCTCATCCTCAACCGAACTCCTATTGAATATTTCAAGGAATTTTTATGACACGTTCACGGGACACATCGTTCAACAGAGCAATCTGTTTGCGACGCAGAAGAAAAATCCGAACAAAGGACTGGCTCTGTCTCGTGGTGAGCTAGATCTATTCTCGGTGCCGTCATCTTCATGTCATTCTGTCGGCTCCCAAGAAGGTCGGCTATACCGGGCGGCGGAGTCTAGGGCACACAGGGTGCCCGACACGATGTCACGTGATTGGTAGGAGGAAATAATGTCAAACCTTGCATTTACCAAAAATGACGACGCCAAGTTTACGTCCCCTGAAGAGATCCGCTTCATGATGCGGCGATGCCCGTACTTGCGTTGCATTGAACATATTGAGCTACTAGGCTTAAGTGCCGGTTGTCACGAATTCGCAACATACCTAAAAGTATGCATTAACGGTTGCATTTGGATAATACAACTGCTGATTTAAGTTAAGGGTGCTATTTAAAGCTGAAAATGAAAAAACAAATATTTTTCTTTCGGCGCTTTCATAATTCAGGCATTTAAAGGTTAAGATTGTTAATTTTATCATGCAGATCACCTTTCTGTCACTGGTTTAAGTATTAAACTTTAACAGAGAGGCAAATACTATCTCTAGCAGATCAATATGGGTGTTCAGCGAAAGATTATGTTTAGATTTGAAACAGCAAACATTATTTTCCAATAGCTAGTGTTATTAGCAAAGCAAGGACTATTTAAGCTAACAGCGGTCCTCCCGCTGGCACGGCTCTCTTACTTAGGTGGAAGTCAGTTTCATCACGGGTTTTGAGAGTGCTGCTTGTATTGAGACCTTAGGTCCACACCAAATATGGTCTGTAACGGAAAACAATTATTGTGTTGGTATCCTTTGGTAAAACATTGCTCATCAAGCACACCAGTGCTCGGTGTGTGTGCTCTATATCCTGGATGTCCCTCCACGCAATGTGCGTTATGCTCCAAACAACTACAAGAACGTCAAACGGAACTCATTTAACCAACCTGATTCGTCGGTTTCCATCATCGGAGTGGTTGCATTCTCGAACAGTGGGCAATGTGGGCCACCACGAGCTTGAGAACCCGTGGTTGGGTCAATGGCCATAGTACTCGGTCCAGGTGTTCCGGTGCTCTTGAGCATGAGTGATGGGACGGCGGTAGACTCGACACAATTTGACCACTTTAAACAACCGTCGAAGGGAGTAACTCCTGCAAACCAGTTTAACAACCATTCGATTTGCATGTCAGGTTTAAACTGTGCACTCTGTAATGTACGTAAAATTGACTACACATTCAAACTTGAGTGTTTGCATTTATACTAAATGGACAAAACCAAGACAATGTCACAATTGTCAACATAATTTTACCTAGAAAGTGCATAGCTGGTTCCAATAAGCAGATTAGTTCCCAATGCGAATTATGCGATAAACCCTACTTTGCTTGCCTCTAAAACGCTTCAGTAGGTGTTTCTGTGAATACTGTAGCATTTATCACGTGAAAAGTATCTATAATGGTGGCGATTGACATGACATCGCCACCGTTGAAATTCAGTGTACCTAAAGAAACACGTGGAACAGTTCTTGACTGTCAAGTGCTATATCATATCATATCAGACGCAGTGCAAACTGCTTATGTTTTCGTGGATAACTTCAAGTTACAAGCTGAAGCAAAACCTGGTAAGTAGTGAAATAAACTACAATCCAAGCATGGCCACATTACTGTGAAACCGGCCGAGTTGCGGTTCCGAACCCCCTTCATAGTCTGCGAGGTGCAGCGTCTGTGCTTAACTGTCAACAGAGAAACGCTGCAGTTCGCTAGTACGTACTCCGGCTACTAGTATATTAAAAATTTTCACAGAATAGAGACTGTTTAATCATGCAGCATACAGGAATGTCAAAGGCGCCTGTTTAGGCCATGGTCGGTGGAGATTACCTGTTAAAACTTCAATAAGGAACGCCCGATTTTTACAACCCCAATCAGAATGTGGCACCAGTGCCACGTCTTTATTTGTAAGACATCTCCGCAAACGCGCAACACACACGTAAACAAGCTCTTCTTAAGCATTACCTATATGACCTAAAGCGTTCACAATTCTTTGAAAATGTTTTCGCTCTTCGGGATCGTCCACAACACTCGCATGCCACCAACGCTGTTGCCGGCCATCTTTGATCGACTAGAGAATTTGTTTTTTTTTATCATTTTGGCCAACTGAAAATCTGTTTCGCGACAAAACCAACTAAACGATTGAAAAATCTTGAGCCGTTTTTGTAAAGCATTGATTTTAATGTTGAATAAAATGTCGAAGTTGACAAAAAAATAATTAATAAATGAACGTACAGTGCCACTATTGTAGTACAGCGAAATTTACTGCAGCTTCTACTTCAAGTTGAGACCTCGTTAGTAAATGTGCCGAAGAACAGTTAAGTGAAACTAAGTGGAACAGTGGAGATACAGCGAATAAAGATTAAGTACTTTCATATCAATATGAAAAAACGGAGAGGGAACTCGTCATTTTCGTACGACACTATCGGGTTCCATTTTCCGCTGTGCGCGCATGAGAACCAATGAGAACCACGAAACGGGAGAAAGAAAATAGAAAGGAAGGGGAAAGAAAAATCGGAGTGGAGGGTACGCTATGAAGGTGGCATGCGTTTGACGAGGATTGTGTCCGAGACCGCCGAGACATTTTGAACATCTTTTCATCGGCGCGATGTCGAAAGCGATGGCGAGCTCGTTGATGGACCTGGTGCAAGAGCATCAAGATGCGCAGGCCAAGGCAGCGCGGAACCCGCCGAACTTCTGGGACCCCATCTCGTACGAATTTGAGGAGCCCACTCCGCAGTGTCTTCTCAGGGCTAAACGGTATTGACCTGCTGCTGATGTTTCCGCGTCCTTTCTTTGTGTTGTATGGTTGCGCGCGCCTCGTTTTTCCAGGCGTCGCTGTGACCTCCATGACGGGAAACGCAACTATGCTTGGTCGCAGGCAGTTTGATTTTGTTTGTTTGGACCGATTTGCTACATCGTTGGGAGCGCGGTCCGGCTTTGTTGCAGCTGTTGCCACCCGCGATTCGCGGTGGTTCTGAATGCAAAGCATCGTTCGTTCCGAGCGTATTTACAGTCCGTTAAACTAACAAAGCATCGTGCGTTCAGTGCAAGCTTAGAGTCCGTGAAACTCAAGTTGCTCGAAATTTCATCCAGTTCTTCTGACGTGATTCATGACCACGATAGTTCCGCTATCCGTCGAAATACTTGGCGTCGCGTCGGGACATAATACCAGCGTGTTTGAATAGACGCGCAGTTACGCTTTAATGCACGCGGGTTGACGGGTGAACAACAGACGCACAGCTTATCGGCTGATCGAAACGACGAAGCCGCATTAGTAAACGCGGTGGCAATCTTTTTCGAGAAATTAAGGAAGCGTCTATCGAGGTGACGCCTGAATGGTGAAGCACGTGTTTTTTTTTCTCTCTCTCTCGTTTTAACGTGGTAGTGAGAGCGCATCGTTTCCTACATATGCAGATCATATCGCCAGTTATCTTTGGCGATATCCGCATTTGTGTTGCAGTATCGTGCGCAAATAGTTGACTCTGCGTCATGCACTCATCGCAGCTGTACCAAGGCTGCGGTGCGGTGCACATTAAACGAACCCCGCCTGTTTTGCATAGTTTTTCATAGCGATTTTTAGGGATACAAGTGATTCATCTTGGCCTTCACACAAAATGGTCATCGTATGTGCCTTCGATCGCGTTTAAGCGCAGTGTAGTCATAAATATAGGCAGCTGGTTATCTAAATCTTTTGCGCATAGTTTTTTTGGTCAAGCATTGTGAATACATTGAAAGCTGCGTTTCTCACCGATTGTGGAAACGCGGTTAAGAACAATACCTTGGTTTGGGCGAGTTGGTCCATTTAGTGAAAACTTGAAAGCGCGAACGACGAAGACGAAACATACAACAGGACTTGCACTCATGAGTTGATGGCAAGTCCTGTTGTATGTGTTTCGTCTTCGTCGTTCGCGCTTTCAAGTTTTCACGCGGTTAAGACTTCATAGTAAAATGTCGGGCCTTGTAAACTTGAGCTGGTGCAAAAGCAACATTTTAATAAAGGGGGCACGAAAAGAATGTTAGCGGTATTAATAATTTCGCTTCTGCATTACCAGAGAAGCCACTTACCACGAGAGGCTGGTGGTAGTGCAAAATAATTAAAAAATCGAGTAAAAATTCGCGACGCAGCTTTGAAAGCTCCAGGACTACTAGTTCATTTTAATGTTTGAAAGCTTCTGCTCAGGCCATGTGAACTGCTAAACAATCCAAACACTAAGCTAAGGAAGTTTCACGTTATAGTATACCATGGCTGCCCAGAAATGTAAAAAAAAAAAAAATTTTTTTTGAGGTTTGCGATGTCGGGATGACATGCCGCTGCTGCAATTTCAATACAAAATAATACAGGAACGTTGGCCTATGTTTTCGTTTCGTTATTAACCTCTGTCTGAATTATTTATGGAAACATAGTTGTGAAATACTGAATTAGGAGTCTTGACTGATTTAGTGTTATATTCAGTGTTCTTCTAGGCTGGAGCCCACATTGCAACACTTCCGTAGTGCTTATCACCATGCGTTCACTAGGGAGTGGTTTATTCCTTGAAGTGTTAGCCAAACATCGTAGCTTGATTGTGAGAAATAAGTGGTGCCTGCTTTAAGTAGCTGCAAGACTGTCTCCCTAACCAAAAATGAAAATTCACTTCTCTGGTTAAAAGGCCAGAAAAAAGTTTGCATGTGGTTCCCAGAGATAAGGTTACCTGTTTAGCCATGTAAAATTGATTGTGCTTGTTTCTTCCTTCCTGCACCAAGTTGTGCCAAAACCGCATATTTCCTGAAATTTCACCACTCCAAAACGCAGAAACCAACAACCACAAATTCGTTTTCTGTCCAGTTTTAGCAGAACCTGACAGTGGTGTAAACGGCTATGATTCTGCTTCATCCGCAATATCAAATGTAACATTATGACCATAGTAACGTTCCGTATGAAGCTGAAACCAGGAAACATAGACCTAACATCAGACTAAGGCACATGGCTTTTACGGTGTATATAGTCCCGCATTCTTGGCCTGCCAAGTTGCTGCTGACACCATGCAAATACACACACCGGCGTCACCTGGAACGTTGAGAATTGGCCTGGATGAGTTGTTGTCAGGCTACGCCACGGCGCGCTGCCTCCCTGATAGCGTCTGCTTGATCATGCAACGTGACTGTTGTGCCGACGAAACTTGCCGGGACACCTGTTTAGGTGTCCTCGGTTCCACTCCTTGTCAATTTTTTTTTAACTTGCAACTTTATCATATGAATAACTCTGATGTGAGAAATTTGCCCTAGCAGTCATAAAATAGTTCCTTGGCAGTACTTTCGTTCTCTGATATTCAGTATTTAAAAAGGTTGACATGCTTTTCTTTTTGACCAGGTGCTCCAAAACACAGTTTTCCTACTCTAAAACACTAATTTTGTGCTCCAAAACTGCTACAAAAGCTATCTGAGCTGTCCCACCCCTGATGTAGTACATCACAGCAGGAACATTCCTGCGGCGCTAAGCTAGGATTCTACAGGAACGGAAGAGCCAAACTGTATAAACTGAAGTTTAGCTATACGAGTAGTAACGCCATTTGGTTAATCGTTGAACAGTTATAAAATCTCCATACCAATCATCAGATTATATTTTGTGCCACTTGAATGAACTCTCGCCTGTGCAGGCAGGTTTTTGTCTGTGACATATGTTCAAGTTAAGATGCACAAATGATGCATGTGTTTTGTCTTCTATTCTGTAGGGACATCATGGACATCTATACCCAGCCTCCCCCTGGAGTTTCATAGCACCAGGAAAACAACATCACCAAGGTATAAGAGCCTGCAGCGAGAAGCTAAACAGCAATAGAAGAACGTTAACTGCAGTAATAACTAAAATAGGTTGAGCAATACACTGCTGTAGGCCAACAGCAAAGAAATTTGGTATTTTGTAAGCGACCTAGTCGTGGACAGTGTAGGTATAACGCGGACTATTTGTACATTAGAAGTATGGGTAGATGGCATTTTAAACTATGGCTAACGAGTTCTATACCGCAACTGTGAAACATGACATGTCATTTCTAGCTTAATTATAATATAACACTGTCGTGCAAGTTCTCTTTAACTCGTAACTGCAGCTATTTGCCACAGATTTCTGCATATCCCAAGAACAGCATCCCTGTGTTGATCTGCAGATCCATGCACTGGTGCTGGGCCCCTTCGACACTCCGTACGAGGGTGGCTTTTTCCACTTCATCATGAAGTGTCCACCAGACTACCCGATTCAGCCGCCGCGGGTTCGGCTCATGACCACAGATGGAGGCAGGGTGCGCTTCAATCCGAACCTCTACAACAACGGCAAAGTGTGCCTCAGTATCCTGGGGTGAGGGAACACTTCTTCGGAGTAACACCTTCTGTTAGCCATTCCTATGGCAACACTGTTGTTGCAACTTGCAAGTAGGGAACGTTCTGAATCCACAGGCCTTACCGTGAAGCAAGTATAGCACTACTGTTCAGCCCGGTAATATCGTCACGTGGTTCAACGGTGAAGAAAGCTAAATGCAGCCGGTGAATGTGAAACACTCTATTACGCGAACTTGTGTCCTGTAGAAGAAGTAACAGTCAAAGTCCAGTAAAAGTAGCAAGCACAGACATCTTTTGTCGGTAATCTGATTGTTGGTGGTGGTGATGAAGGATAAAAAATTCCAGATTTATCACTGGTGCTCGCATTAGCTCCAGAGTAAACTCGACTACTCATGCAGTGCTTGCAATCTTATCAGAACTGTGTGTGAAACAAGTTTCATTCCCAGACATTGCTACGAGGCCTATGCTGAGCAGTGGTAACAGTTCTTTGTGGGTGAAGCCTGATCGCATAACAGTGAACAAATGAAGCCCACGTGGCGACATCACCTTCATCGCATGTGACAGCAGAGGAGCATCCGGTGTTCCGACCGGGAAAACCGGGAAAACCGGGAATTCTCAGGGATTTTGGGTAGTCTGGAAATTCTCAGGGAAAACTCAGGGAAATTGTGCTCCCATCAGGGAAAATCCACAGTATCTTTATTGAAAGGCGACGAAAGTCGCGGTAGCGCTTGCTCGATATTTTGTGACAGGGGCGTAGCCACGTTAGGGCCCACCCGGGCCCGTGCCCCCCCCCCCCGAAATTTTTTTTTTTTTGCCATAGCATACAGAGCAGAAAATGACACTCGACCACATCTGCCTGCTCGTCCCCACTACAGATCAAGGAGGTGCCCCCCCCCCCCCCGAAAAAATTCTGCCTACGCCCCTGTTTTGTGAACGCATTTTCAAATCAACGGCCGCTGCGGGCGGGGAAGTGGCGCACCTTGATGCTGTCATCGCCTTCGGAGCGGTGAAGTGGGAGAGAATCCGGCTAATGCGTGGCATGCGGGAACCGCGAACCACGACACATCGTATCGCGCAATGTTGTCAGGATGTTCTGGGAGTACGCGGTGTAGTTCTGTAATCTTTCTCGCGCGTGCTGTGCGTTAGCGCCCGATATGGTGTTTTTGTTATCGCCGCGTGTCAAGTAACAACCATGATTAGTTGTAGAAGCGGTAGCAGTAGATGTAACGAGCTTGAGTTATCTTGCAAGCGATCGCGATCGCGCAGGAAGCGGATGCCTTCGACATAGGCGTGCGCAGGGGGGGGCCAAGGGGGCGAGAAGGGGGGCGCAAAGTCAGCCCTATACATTGTAGGGGGGGGCGAGAGAAGAGGGCGCAAAGGCAGCCGCATACATTGACATAATAGGGAGGGGGCGCTGCGACGAACCTTCGCCCCCCCTGAAGGGGAACCCTGCGCACGCTTATGGCCTTCGACAAGGCTCGTATCTGGCAAGCCACCCGATCGGCGAGAAAAAAGACGCTTGTTGGCTGTTATCGGAGAGCTCACTCGCTCTGATCCCGAGCTTCAAAGATGTATTTAGGACTCCGTGAAGAATATAATAAATTTCCAGGCGAGAGCTAGCGTAACTAACGGGCCCATTCACAGCAAGTGAAAGCTTTTTTATTTCTTTTTTTCCGATGAGGGCACTGCTGAAAAAAGTTTTAGGCAGTCGACTGAAATTTTTTTTGGGGCTGCAGCTGGCAATACCAGCCACACCACGTGGGTGTTTGCTACAAAGCCGAATTACAAAACTTTTCAGAGCCATGGCATAGCGGCGACCGAAATTCGCGACACCGGCACGGGTCCCACATGCTCGATTCGGCGCGCGATGTCGGAAAGCAGTAACGTTTCACCATAATCGATGTGCCGTAATTCAGGCTGTTGCCGTGCTTTCATGCGATCTTAGCCCGCAGCTATATTGCTTTTTTTGTGCGATAGCAATTTATAGACCGACGCGAATTTTTGCCTTCGCCATGATCTTCCCTATCAAGTCCAAATCGCGATTACATCACCCCACGCGTCGCATGCTCCATGTGCGAGTGAAAGTGCGCGAGCGCTGCCGACGAACGAGGCTTAAGCAGAGTGAAACGAGCGACCGTCTCTTCGCGCGATGGGCACATGGATAGGCGCCGGCGCGTTGGGAAGGGAGGGGGGGGGGTGCTGGCTGCGTGAGTCCGACAGGAAGTGCGTACTTGTACCAGCGGGCGTGGTCGCGTGCGCCGCGGTATCTTCAGTGGGGATCAGCAGACGTCATACCTTTGTAGGTGTTGTGCTCTAATTGCAAAACTTTCGTTGAAGCCATAGCAGTGGCAGATCCCGGGGGGGGGGGGGGGGGGTAGCGGCGATCGCCCCCCCCCCTCCAAACCAGCCCAGTGCCTGTCGTCCACCTCCTTTGTCAGGCTTGCTTGTCGAGTTTGCCCCCTTTGTCAAGTTGCTTTGCCTGCCACTGTCCAAAAGGGGTAAAGAGAATCTTGTCCCTGCTCTCTACCTCTCATTGCTCTACCCTTTCCTGCTTCCCTATGCACATTTCCAATGAAGGCTTCTTAGGCACCGCCATAATCCCCTCTGGCTGTTGTAAATATGCGTGACCCACCAAAATGTACTGCTGAGCGTTGGCTTCAGCCTTTGTATCCCCCCCCCCTCCATTATGTACCTAAATCCGTCCCTGAGCCATAGATCATAGATAGGGCACTTCTCTTAGTGCAGCGGCTGCGTTTCCTGAAGGAGCGAGCTGCTAGCCTATATTCATATAAAATTCCTCTTTGTTGCTATCGGATTTACTATTTTGCTCTCGCGGTGAAACTGACTCTTTTTTTCTAACGTGGGATGGTTTTCAGTGTTGTGCGTTCGTGGAGAGCAAATAGTTCGGTTGGGCAACATGATAGCAAAGGCGTTGCATTGCTCTGGCAACGCGCGAGGATTTGACAACAACCCGCAGCAGCAGAACAAGCGCAATTCCACAGTGCATTAAACCCGCATTTGTTTCGTCTTTACATGTGACACTCTGGCAAGGCATCTAACTGTGATTGCTGCATCTCAGGCTCAACAAAATTGATTTTTTTTTCACGCAAAAAATAAAAAAAAAGTTTTTTCATGTTGCCATATTAGTCGAGCATTCTTGTGGCCTTTTCAGTTTAAGATTAATCCTTCAGTAACTATGCCTTGCATGACAGGTCGAATTTCAGTTTAACGAAGTTTCGATATAACGAAGTGAGTTGCGGCTTTTACCAACTTCGCTATATTGAGGTTTATCTGTTCTATGTACTATTCAAATGGGAGTAAGTCGTTTTCATTTTCTAAAATGTGTATTAGAAAGTGACATCACCGAGCGATAGGGTCTCTACCCATCTTGACATGAAACAACTTCTGTTTCACTCAGGGAATTTCAGCAAAACACTCAGGGAAAACCTGGAAAACTCAGGGAATTTAGAAATGTCACTCGTAGACACCCTGGCATCGCTTTTGTGTAGAGCTTCCATGGCTCGATATAGCAAAGTTAGGCCACCTGTTGCTGCTTTTTTTTTGTTTCTGTGGCGCAATTTGTATTGCACAGTTAGCAGCCGAGGCAGCACACACAAACCAACAGACGTATATGTTCAATTTCATGGCTCAGAAATGGAAGCAAGTAAATCTTGGTCTTTTTCTCGGTGAAGATTACTACGACGTGGTGTTTTTTTTACTTTGCACCCTCATTTTTAATGTCGCTCCTAAAATAATGTTTTGCGTCGCAGTGCTTGCTGCCTTTGAATATGCCATTTGGTAGGCTCCCTTTGGCTACGACATTAGGCAAATAGAGAAGTGTGGAGGTTTTATTAGGAGCTTATGTTGGCTTAATTTGGTATATTGGATTATCGATATATCAATGTATTCTCCGATCCCCTTGAAATTAGATATGCAGTAAAAGGTCGTTAATTCGACACCCGTTAATTCAGAAAATCTGATAATTCGGACGCGTTCTCTGGTCCCGGCAAGCCTATGGCATCAAACTCGTTAATTCAGTCATATTTGGCCGCAAACCGGTTAATTCGGACGATTCTTGTAGCGCGCAGAGCTTGAAGCGCCGAAAATGTGCAACACAAGGAGCGAAAATGGCATTCGCGGACTACCGAAACGAGGCGGCGCAGTCTCCATTGCCATCATCATCAGCGTGAATCGGACGGTAACGAAGTTTCTGGTTGCAAGTTAGGACATTTCAGATTAGTTAAGACAGAGAGGTCTTGAGCAGCGGTCACGTGAATAAAGTTGTGAGAGGCGAAAATTGTGGCTTTTACACTGTTCTTTTGCCAAGTAAGAACAGGATTTACGTATTCATCAAGAAAATGAAAGGGCATTGACGTAATAGACATTTGTTTATTGTTTTTTTTATACTTTAGATAATTCGGACATTATTTCTGGTCCTGTGAAATCCGAATTAATGAGCTTTACTGTATCTGGGTTTGAATTTAGAGCTAAACATTCGAAAATTTCCCCATTTATTTCACTCTTATGTTGTTGCACCTGGTGTTTACTTTTACCTTAATATTGTGAACCAATTTTCGTCCTCCTTATATGACTTTTGTCGCTGTAGCCCTTTATGTGCTGATTTTGACATTGGTGCCATGTGCGGTACGTGAAAACTGCAGTGTTCGCAATTCTAGATGTCTTTGCCGACTGTGTAGACCGATTTCGTTAGTGAATCTAGACAGTCCGTGCGCGATTTTGTGCATGTCAGTTTTCAGCCTCTTCCTTTTCTCTTGCGTATCCTGATTGCAGAACGTGGGTTGGACCGGCTTGGAGCCCTGCACAGTGCATAGCAAGTGTGCTGGTCTCCATTCAGTCACTGATGACTGAGAACCCCTACTACAACGAGCCTGGCTATGAATCGGTGTGTTCTTTGCATCGCTGTTTTGTCTCTGCAAATATGGGTAGAAGTGAGTGCTAACACCAGCGGGCACTGCCAGCGAGCACTCTATCCTCTCTTGTTCTTTATTGTTAGCCTTTTTGAAGTGTGCATACTTTAGGTGGCAAATCAGTTCTCTAGAAGTCACGTCAGGTGCTGAACAATTCACAGAAGTCGTATTTTCGTGGACCTGAATGTATGTGGATCGCTCCCCCGTCTCCCGAATAGCACAAAGAACACACACACACGCATATTAGTGGTGTGCACGGGCTCCGGGTAGCCCGAAAGCCCGACCCGGCCCGCAGGCCGGGCTCGGCGGGCCGACGTATTTTCACCTCGGGCCCGGGCCGGGCTCGGGCTACTTGGAGTTTTATCGGCCGGGCTCGGGCCCGGCGCAAAGCCCGACTCAAGCCCGAAATGTAGAGAATGAGCGGGAATTGCGAGGAAGAACCTGCCACAAAAAAGCAATGCTTGCAGTTGTTCAGCGAGTGGAGCGACAGTGGTGAGAATGTAGCAGTTACAAAAGATGAGCTCTCCGATTATCTCTCTATGGAATCGCCCTCCTGTCCATCTGAAGTTTTAGTCTTCTGGAAGAAGCACCAGAGATATCCCAAGCTTGCCAGGCTGCCAAAAAAGATATTAGCAATTCCGCCGACGAGTGCAAGCAGCGAACGTAACTTCAGTTCGGCGGGCTACATAATGCAAAAGCGCCGCACTTCATTGAAGCCAGAATCGTTGGACTGCTTGCGGTTTTTGCACGACAATTTGTAATCTGTGTAATAGAGACTGTTTGACGTGTGTCGTTTGATCATATTTATGCTCAATAAAATGCCAAATTACCGGAAAACGATGTTTTGTTTTCGCAGCGAACCTTCAAAAAGCCGGGCCGGGCCGGGCCCGGGATTGTGTTTTTGTACGTCGGGCCGGGCCGGGCGGGCTCGCAGTCCTTTGCCGTCGGGCTCGGGCGGGCCTTCGACAAAGTCAGCGGGCCCGGGCTCGGGCTCGGAAGACGGCCCGTGCACAGCTCTAGAGCATATTTCATAAAGGAAATTTATTTGTGTAGTCTCTGGACTAACGACACATTGACTGACTCCATATTGGAGTCGGTGCCCATCCTGTCGAGTGCTTCTCTGTCCTGTCGTGGTAAAAAATATCATTGGAATACTTAAGTAGAATGTATCACCAACTAGACCCCATCGCGTTTTGTAAAGTCAGGACAAAAAAACGTGGATTTCCGTGCGCAAAGGTGGCTTCACTGCAGTGATTTGCAGCTATGTAGGAAAGCTAGCTTCACAGCGATACGCGAGGATCACTTTTAGAAAATTTTCCACGAATTGTTGCTGAGAGTACGAGTTATATGCGAGAAAATACGGTATATGTCAGAGGTAGAGCCGGAACGCAAACATAATGTCATAACCATGTCACGGCGTTGTTAATTTCTCGTTCGTCCTGCTGTAACTGGCACTACTAGTTTCCATTTCAATTGTAAGTCGGCCCCCGACTTGGGCCGACTAGATAAAAATAGGGACCTACAATCGTATAAATGTGGCACCTGTTTGTAGCACGAAACTACAAATGAAATCTCTGTGGATTTCTCTGTGTCATTCCTGTTTTTGTTGCCACCTTTAGGAAGATGGCCAGGCGAGGCAGCTCGATACAACACCATCATACAGCACGAGACAATCCGGGTGGCTGTCTGCAACACTGTTGAAGCCTGCCTCCAGGGCAACTCCCCGTGCCCAGCACCTCTGAGGTTAGTGTACCGTGTTTTATGAGAATCGTGGTATGTCTCGTACTGATGCTAATTAATAATTGAAGGGACAGTTTTGCAAAATGTCAACAGGCAGAGAAATGATTAGTCTAAACTTATTTTGCCTGCTGAAAGTTAGGACAGTTGATACTGGACATGCATTTGCCGACCGATAATTAGCGTGTGCATGATCGTTCGGGTGGCACTGTGGCACTGCTACTACACTCGGATACAACTTCAGAAAAAGCGGCTTTTCATTGTCAAAGGACCCTCCTCCAGCCAGTGGTGTCGCCGTGTCATCGTGACCCCATGGCAGACCGCCTTTGCGCCGCTCTCACGAGAGGAGTCACAAAGAGTGTCACAAAGAAGCGGCGACACCATTGGCTGGAGGGGGTCCTTTGACGGTGAAAAGCCACTTTTTTCTTGAGTTGTATCCTAGTATAGGCTTGTAGATGCAATGCAAGATAATGACAGAAATTCCGGGAATCTCACTAGAAGAAACGTTAATAAAAAGAATCATGACCACAGACTGTATTGACCGAAGGCAAGCGCACGTGAGTGTAGCGTTGCATTAACAAATGTGCATCAGAATCTCATACTTTTCCTTTGGCGATGTTGATGTTTTGTGTAACTAGCATTGACTGCATTGGTGGGTGAATACTTCTGGTACTGGTGATGGTGTGCCTGACACAGTGCAAAACAAGAAATGCTGACGCATCTTGGACTACTCATGTGATCCTTGAATAAGACTAAACAGGAATGGAGTTCACCTTTTCTTGATCACTCGTGAAACCTAGTCACCTTTTTTTTACTAAATGCAATATTTTGTACTAATGACCTCGGTTGACAGGTATGAACATGTGCTTTTTTATGCGCAGGGAAGTGATCTTGAAGTCTTTTCCCGACTTCTACAACACATATGAGAATGTGGTGAAGAGCCATCTCCACTTGTCCGGTTCCCCCATGAACGTGAGTGGCACTACCTTCCATTTTTCCTTTTGAATACATAGAAGGTAAACACTGAATCAATTTCAGTTCGATTTAGATTTGAGTGCAGAGAGGATTGAAGCAAAGTTTCTCTGAAATTCTAATTACTCCTGATGAATAGGGTCCCGTGTGCCTGTGCTGGCCGTCCTCTGACCGCTGACTGCCGTGTAGACTCCTGTGAAGGCGATACTGCTTTCTTTTTCTCTACCTTTACAGGTGCAGCCCTCACCCAGGACCCGGTCATTAGGTCTAATTTTTCAGATTACAAATACGAAATTTGCCATAATCTACTCTGTTCCGCAATCACAGGCCACAACTAAGTATAAATACAGTCGTCGACCGTTTATTCTGATGCTGAAAATTCGGACATGCTCGTTTATTCGGACACCTTCGTGGCACCGCCACTCGTGAAGTAATGCAATCTATGACCGAAAATTTGGACGCCCACAGTTCGCCGTTTGATTTTTCGAACTCCGGCTGGTGATCGAGTGCGTCGTTGAACGCCATGACAAGTTGTCAGCAATGTTTACACTATTTTTGATAGGTTGCCAGCACTCTAATGTTGCACTGGCTATAACTCAAGATCGTGCCAGTGTCAAAAATCCATGCAGAAATTACCGATCTCGAAGGCTATGTTTGTTGGCTACACATAACGGTTGCCTTTTGGCTTTAGCCAGTCAAGTATCCTTGAACGGCTGCCATGGACAAACAGCAGGCCAAGCCAAGCCAAGATTGGAATCGGCTCGGTGCGACGTTTGAGGTGAATGACAGCGCGTACGAGTACGATGCGGATCCTAATTCGGACAAAGAGTACAACAACAGAAGCGCTGCAACATCAACTAGCCCAACGCCGTTTCCTTTTGGCCTTTGATGGTTTGCGTTGTCAGACGTTTCTGTGGCTAGGCGTGATCTGCGTCCTGACTTTGTGTCTCGCTCCTTTGTTTGTTCCTTGGTGTGCGACGCCTGATCTGCTGAATTGCTCCGACACTGCCCGTTCCATGTGCGCCGCCAGAGCTAAAGAAATGCGGCGACTACAAGGCCCTGACGATGGCGAAAAAAACGGCGATTATTCGCCAGGTGGAA
The DNA here is from genome assembly GCF_013339695.2 of Rhipicephalus sanguineus. Lineage (NCBI taxonomy): Eukaryota > Metazoa > Arthropoda > Arachnida > Ixodida > Ixodidae > Rhipicephalus > Rhipicephalus sanguineus. Next base: position 89,632,075 of record NC_051180.1, on the reverse strand, counting down.
GGCAACCGACCTCAATCCGAAGTTATTTGGGAGTTTTCGCTGAGTTGGGCGATGAGATCATCCGTCAGCTACTCGAACCAGCGCATGTGGCCAGTGACTGCCGTGATGACGCACCTCCCGCACTACAGCCATCAAATGCGGATTTAGCGTAGGCCATTCCAGTGCTATTGCCGACCCACAGGGTGGCCAAATTGGCTGAAATACAGGCCGACTTGGTCGCGCGTAAGCATACATGTGTACAGACGCGCACTGACAGTTTTTTCCGGCCGCTGGGTCTTTAAAGGTGCTTTTTTCTGGTGAATCCTTTTTTTCGGACTCCCGATTATTCGGACTTTTCGGCGATTCCCTCAGAGTCCGAATAAACGGTCCGCAACTGTACGATCCTTTTCCTAACAAATTTATTAATTCAGTCATGCACGCTGCGCGATTGACATGTCATTGCATTGCACGATTGACATCTGTGCGGGGAGGGTACAGATCTTGGACTAAGCTTCAGTGCAAGAAAGTCTGATGCCATGCGGTTCCTGCCAAAGGAGGCGGCATGGGACCCGCCCCTCCTGCTGCAGAACAAGCGGATGGAGTGGGTGGACAAGTACAAGTACCTCGGGGTGACTGTGTCAACCAACTATGTATGCGGGTACAAGGAGGAACTGCATGCCAAGGCCTTGTCACATCGGGCTTTCTTGGGTTCACGGGCTCTGTGGGCCTTCAGCCCATACAAGGTCACCAGAGAGTTGGCAGTCCCTGCTCTGACCTCGGTAACGCTGTAGTGTCTCTCTCGTCTGTGACCTGGCAGGCGCTCGAGGTTTGCCAGAGGGAGCGGGTCACACAGCCTTGGGGGTGCAGGGTGACCTTGTGCGGTCGTCTTTTGAGGCGAGGGACGCAGTCGCCAAACACATACGAGAGGCGCCTCAGCAGCCTGCCAAATGGGCTTCGGGCCCAGGAGGTGTACAAGTAGGTACACTTCCGGTCGGTATGAACGAAATGGGTCGCCCTAACCCGCTCGCTATCGGAGCGGTACAGGGTGGAGGCAATCCGGCTGATGGCCTCCCTCCAGCGCAACACAAGGGAAAAGGTGCAGGAGTCGGTTAGAGGGGTGGAGACCGAAAGATGGAGGGAGTCGGGACAGGCGAAGAGGGCCCTGGCATTGTATCTGGAGGGAAAGACCAATATTGACAAGGAGGCGTTTAATGACAACTCCAGAGACAGCTGGCTACTTTGCGAAGCTCGAAGTGGTGCACTTATGACATGTTCACTGCCGAGCTGGACACAACATGCCCCTTGTGCCAGGACACAGAAGAGACAATCCAACATCGTGCTGGAGTGGACTGGCCTGCATCCTGCGGTACCTGATGCTCAGGACTCTGGCACCTCAGGGCAAAACGCAACGGACGTGACAAATAACAACAGCACGCTGTCAAGGGCTCTCAGCTTTCGCGGAAACGGCGAGCCGCCCAGCTGGGAAGCTGTGGAGGCTGTGAAGCGGTAGTTCGAGCACTGGTGCAGAAAACAGGTCGATCAAACGCGAGCGCCGCGGTGGTAGCGGCGGCTGTGATGCGCCAATGAGGGTGCACTTTTTCTATTTTCCCTTTTTCTTTCCACCTCTTTAAAATTTCTTTTAAACTTAGCCTTCATCTTCTCTTTTCTTTTTCTTTTGCCTGATCCGGCTTAGCCCGTTGATCTCCCGCTTCAAAGGGAAGAGGCAGCCGACATCATCGTCATCAACACAGTCTCTATTGCCATCGCACTCATCGACGTCACTTTACTTACTAACAGCCTTGTGCCATGGGCGGCCTCATTTTGCGTTTTTGTTGTTGTCTAGGGAATCTATTTAGGCTCCGAGCTGCTTTTTTTTTTTCTTGTTCTCGACCGTGGCCAGCGACAGTTCATCGTAGCATTCAAGAAAACAGCGATCGAGTTCGTGAAGGCACGTAGAAATCTGGTAGCACACATGAGTCTGAAGTGTGTGAAGATGCGTTGGGATGCTTGCGCAGGTGAATGCGAGTGAGAGCCGTGAGTCACAAACAGTAACTGAAATTTTATCTTTGCATGGTTGTTCTTGTGGCTCGATGTCGCCAGATACTCTTTCTTTGTTGCTTCCTGCGATGCTGGCAGCTCTGGTTACAGCGGCATGTACAGCTACGATCAGCGGACAGATCAAGTGCACCACAGAAGCATTAGCCACAGTCGGGTGCTGAAGGATCACATCACGATATGCAGCAATCGGAACAAAACTTTGTTTCTGTGCCAGACCACAGCGTATCATGAGCTGTAGACGGAGGTTGCAGGGTTTATCCGGGAGCTGCACTCGTGTCATGATTGCTACCGTTGACTTCAGAGTGCATCCAAATTAAAACTGTCAAGGTTGTCGCAACATTTTACAAAGATAATGCTCGAGCCCATCTTTTTTCTTGCTGTCATGTGGAACTTGCAAGTAAACACACGTATAAATAAGCGGTGGTTTCACTGTACACTATTTGAAATTGTGAAGACGCCTTTTGATACTTTGGCCGTTTGATGTACTTTTTTTTCCGATTTTCCGTGGTTCGAAGTTGAGGGGCTGTCCTATAGTCTGGTTTTTACGGTAACTGCCGCACTAAGGAATCCAATGTCGCTAATTGTCTCAAGTAACCATTTTTCACATGGACGATGAATGTGATTTCATTTTGTGGCGTTTTCTTGCTTTTCTTTTCCCCTTCATTTCGGTTAATTCGAAGAATTTTCGTGGTCGGCGACCTTCGAATTGTCGAGGTTTTACCATATTTGACCGCATGTAACCCCCCCCCTGAAAAGATAGTTTCACTGCATTGTTGGGCTGCTATGCCAGGAAACCACCTTTCCAGGAGAAATCCACACACTTAAAATCACATTTTAAGGTTAGAATGTACATATTACCTGCACTTCGATTATTATTTCCTTTTTTTAAGTTTAAAAGCATGTTAAGGGGGCTTATATGTTCTAAGTATAACAAATTTTACGTCTTATAACTTGGGCCCTGTCGCTATTCAAATCCTGCCACTATTCGAATTCGCTTCCACTTCGCAAAAGTGACACTCGCACACACCTAGTTCCAGTTCATAAAAATATTGTTCAAGTTAGTAGCACCATGAATAAATGCTCATTTTTTTTTATAATATGTGATATGTACTATTCAAGCTATTCGCTTCGAACCTCATGTTCACTATTCGCCCATCCCTAATGTTTTTGAACAAGTCTGCTGCATGTCCCGTTTTTTTGTCAGGTAGGAATGATGGAAACATACCAATAGTCCATAATCATGAGAGGCTTCGTTGCGGTAAAGCTGTCGAGCATGAACGTCAAGTGCATGACTTCCATTTTTCAGGATCCATTTGGCGACAAGAGAGGCGTGTACCAGTTCTCAACGCTGCTCACACGGCTGCAGAGCTTAAACGAGCAGATCAAGAAGAAAAACGAAGCTGCCAACAAGAAGGAAAAGAAGGAAAAAAAGGAGAAGTGATTGCTTCGTGTTTGGCCCTTGCTGCTTTGAGTTGTTGGAGGACAGACTTTGTACCTTTTTTTTTTCAGCCTCTGTGGCCAAGATCGGAGGCCTGTTTTACTTCTCTTTTCTTTCCGTTCCCAGGCGAGTAAAAGCTTTACATTTAATGGCTCTGTAATGTGGCCATCAAAGACAACGTACACAGTTGTTCATTTGTACTGCTCGTGATATTTCTGTACACAGTGTGGCCACCTCTGTAATAGTGTGAAACGTTGTGCTAGTCTGTTGGATTTTTTTAAAATTATTGTTATCAAAGGGTGATATCGGGTAGAGTAAGGGCGTCGAATGGTGCAGTTCCACACTGTCGCGCAGTAAATGCAGCGAACATTCTGCAGTGCGTTGAGAGCATCCACCAAGATGCTCAGAAACAGTGAGCTAACCGACCCTCTCTTCCACTGTGCCGTTTTGTGTTTGTAGTGGGGCCTTTTGTGTTTAGCTTCTGCCGCAGTTAGGTACAATTTGCTATGTTTCGTGAACGTTTGTACCAAGGCAGGAACAATATAGTTTCTTTCCAAAGGGACTTCAGTCCCTCTGCTGAATGATGGACCATTTTTCTGCATACAGTTTCCCTTACTTTTTTTTGCTTTCTAGACAGTTTGCTTTCTAGACATTTCCATGGGCTCTGAAAAACAAAAGTTAAGGCAACACTACTTGGGTGGTGAATATCTTACCGGCACCATTTTCGTGGATGTTTTAGCCACCAGAGGCCAACAGCTTTTAAAGGATTCCCCGAACCTTAACCATGCAGGATGGCTCTCTAAGTATCAAGCCAGTAGGATTGCCCACATTAAAGGTTGTTCACTTGCACCCATATGATGCAAGGTCAGAAAATGGCGGCAAACCATGTTCACTGCATTCATTACTCCAGTTACCACCATATTAGGAAGTCAACAAATGCAGGCTTGACATCCAGGAAAGAGACCGCACCGCGTTCAGTTCTCTGTGGTTGGGGTCTTAAAAACATCTCATCGACTGCCAGGTTTCTTGGAAGTACATCGCATCCATCGTGTGTTTATAATTCCTTGTGTCTAGTCCCTAGCTGGTGTGCCGCTCTCTGTCCTCATGTTGTTTGTTCAGACATTAACTGCACATGTTAAACTTATCACTCCATATGTTTTTGTTTTTTTTCTGGTTTCTGATGTGTTCCTAGGCAGGGTCGAGTCTCATGCATAATCACGGCGTCACAGCCAAGAATTTAGATGGTAGCGAGACACGTAAGTTGCGAGTGAAAAAGGTGTCCACATGTTCCAAAAATATTCAGCCCACCGCAGCTCTGGCTGGCAGGTGCTGTTCCAGACTTTATTCCAGACCTTATTGCCACTGACGAAAATAAAGCTGGGGGGGTTTTTGATGCCAAAACAACAATCTTGACTATGAGGTTGTTGTACTCCCTAGAGAACTCCTTTACCCATTGTGTATCACGTGGGATCATTTAAAGGGCATTTAAACCTATGGAAGCGTGTACATTTGAATTTCATTCAACCTCTTACCTTCTAGGTCTTCTACAAGTGGACCAGAGCTACAAAATTGGAACACGTTAGCAAGTAGGGTGTGCAAATAGTGATCTTCGAGACCAAGTCAAGTATAAATTGAATAGTGTCAGGAGCTAATCGAATAGCTTATGAATGCTGAACAGCTGTTTCTGCAATTACCTAAAGGATGTTAACATTCTGGTGTTCATAATTTTAACGTTAAAACCACAGAGCGCAACAGAAGAGTGCAAGATGTTATTAGGCTAGTCAAGGGGCCTAGCCTGTTCGCACTCAGTAAGCTGTTATCTATCCCTATACTATGCCCATGTGGATGAAGTTTGTCGCATTTTTGTGCCCAATTTTGTTTGCTTTGGTGCAGTTGACATTTTGAAGTACACTTGTAAGCTGTTGGAAAACGACCCATTTACGAAAAACCGGCTATACGGATTGGTTAGGTCACTATTTGATATGGTATTAAATTTCTTTTTTTAATATTCACACCCCCCATTCATGAGACCTCACCCTGGCATTTCGGCTAAAGTAGTGCTGGGGTGCCTCTTCTTGGAACATGTGGCACTTTATATACTGTACAGTGAACTTCATTGTAAGAGAGTATTTGTTGTCGTTGCTGTTTGTGTGAGGAGTTTCTTTTGAAAAGAGATGTGCCAGGTGGGCACACAGTGTTTCAAAGCGCTGCACGAAAACGTGTGTTTGCACATGTATGTGCAATTTGGTCTCGTGATGTCGCGCTTGCCTCGCTTGTATAGTATGCACTCGTATGTGTCGGAGATCTGAATTGTTGAAACTGACATTATAAATAAAGATGGTAAAATAAAATTGGTGCCTGTTTTATTTCTCTTCACTCGGCATGCTTTGGAGTCTTATGACGTGGCTGAGATGTGGGTGGCCCCTTGCTAAACTTAAGAGGTAGCTGCAGTTTAATGACAAAGCTTAACTCAACGGTTTTTCACTAAGAAATGTATTGCAGCAAGAAAATCTTTTACTAAAGGGGTCGTGAAACGTTTTCCGAAAATTTTCAACGACGTGTGTATTCGTAATCCTGGCCATCCGTTCATTACTATACCTCGACTCGTTTCATCGTCCGGGTTCATTTAATAACTATAAATCACAATTACAATTTCCCAGCTCACGTACCCCTCAACTGTACAGCTGACGTCACTTTAAGTCGGCCAATGAAAAGTCTCTGTCGTCGACAAAACATGGCGCAGTGATTCCACTCCTGCGCCAAAGTGCGCCCAATTGTATTTACTGCGCCATCCTGATAATATCGACGAAAATTGCGCCAAACTGCGCCAAAGTCTCGGGTTTGGGGGCGTCTATCACCGGCATTCATTCTAAAAAGACGGCGTGCAAACACGGACACAAGAAAGAAGTCAGGACACCACAAACGCCGACTAACAACTGAAGAGACGCACAACGGCTGAAAAGAAGGCACGAAAACTTATCTGCGCATGCCCATCCAACAGGCGAACCTATCAATCCGGCACGCGTGGCGGTCTACGTGGAAGATAACTGTTAAGGCATTTGACTTCATCTTTATGCAAGTTAATCGACGGTTGGCTCACGCATGTGCTACCACTATTCTCGATATGCCATGCTTCAATCGTCAGGCGCGTTTCTTCATTTCTATGCCGGTACAACACTGCGCATTCATCAAGTTTTGGCGTGATCTCGACAATGTAGGATAGATTAGAAGGTGAGCCTCCTGTTAGCGATCTCTTATGTTCTAATAATCTCTGGTTGATGCATCGGCCCGTCTGTCCTACGTAGAAGCGGCCGCAGCTAAAAGGGATCTTATACACCACACTCGTACGGCTTCTTTCTTGTGTCCGTGTTTGCACGCCCTGTCTTTTTAGAATGAATACTTACCAACTAGCTCAGCTCTCTTTTTCTATCACCGGCAATCGCATCGCCGGCGCGTCAGAGCATGCGCAGCTCGATCTTGGGGCTGCCAATAAAGTCGCAGCCATAGACCAAGAATTATTCCGCTGAATAAATAGCGCTCGCGCGTGCGTTCCGAGTAAGCCACGATGCCATGCACGGTGCCGACGCAGCTTCTGTTCTACGAGTCGGCTCGACAGCAAAACGCGCTCTCCGCAGAGGCTCGTGACGTCTAGGCTTATCGGTAGCGAGAAAGTGCGACGGCGATTCATCGGCGGACGTCGTCTGTCCCAGAAACGCTGCTGATAGCTCGTTTCAAGCGTCGCACGGCACGTAAGGGAACAATGTTCAGTAATAACTACATGTGTGCCGCTAAAATGTCTGTCACTTCTGTTTCCGGACATCGCGGAATGAAATCTGGGATCGCTCGCAATAGATATTATCGAATTTTCCTTGCTTCGCGTTTATGGAAGAGCACGCGAACGGTGGAAACGCGTTGACACTTTTCCTCAGATATACTTTATCCATGGATCTTCATCTCCTTCCGTCAGCACGTCCGAGTTTGTAATCACTCTGCGGTAAATACCCCCTAAAAGGCCATGCCCTTTCGAGCTCACGTGCTAGGGTTCCAATTCGAATTTTTTGCTTGCTTTTCTAAAAATGTCATCTCATTTGTGAAAGCATATCTCCTGGTCGGAGCAGTCGCAAATGCGCAGCTGTCAGTAGCGGGCCCGTCGCTGACGGCCCATAGTGAAGCGGCTACGCCATGTTACACGTCTATCCCTCGCTTTCAGGGCTCAATAGCTAACGGTTAAAAAAAAAACTCTGTTTCACTTAAGGGCGAAGCAATGAATGCGATACCAAAAAATTGTATTGTTAAACTAAGTAAGGCTAGCAGCTAACTCTTTTGGATCCGATCTCGCGTAACTCAACAAAATGCTGGTTTAAGGGAATATGGCCGCTCCAGGAACCTGAGCGTTTCTTGCTCTGAGTTCTCTAAACGCGAAGTAAGCGTTGAGAGCACAGCAAGTTTACGAGCCGTCTCCTGATGCCTCGAGATAGCGCGCGCGCAAGCGACTGCGCTCTTCGAACGATGCTGCCCCCTCCCCCTCCACTCCCCTGGCGTCCCTTCATGCTCCTTACGAAAGACGGGCGGGGCGTTTCCTCTCTGTTTGATAAGCAATCGATGGCAGGCCCGCACGCGGGAAGATGTTATCTCATGCGCTGTCCGTGCGACGGAGACAGACGACCGGCTAGTTTAATCTCCGCTTCAGCCGCGTTCGTCGCCAGCGCTCGCGAGCTTTTACCCGCGGCTAGAATGCGCGTGGTGATGTTATTAATTTGGACTTTATATGGAAAATTACGGCAACGGCGACGGCAAAAGTATGCCGAGAGTGGCCATATAATTGATATCACAATAAAAATTTTAAAAAGTTGAGGAGCCATTTCACTCTGTGAAGTGGATAAGCGAAGCTCTTTCGCGCATGGCACAGAGGTGATATGGTGGAGGACAGTTTGGTATGTAAGGCCAGGCTGTTAACGTTCAATACACAATATTAATGCGAAAGCCTTAGATGCTTTATCAAACACGAAAATTGACCGTCGGCGGCGTCAATCAATTGATGCAAAAAATATCATGTTATGGCGTCAGCATCACGTCATAGATCGTCAAAACTCGTTACGTCATCATGGCGCCTATAGTACCGTGATGTCATGTGATGACGCCATCACATGACATCGTCACTTTACACTGCTTCCGTGATCGGTGCGCCGATCATGGAGCTAGCGCAAAACCAGGTGAGGTGCAGTAAGCTTGCAGAGAGGGAGGGGGAGCATGAACCCGTCGATCGAGAAGAAAAAGAACCTGGCTTTCGTCTTGGGGTTGTCTTAGGGAATGCATCAGGGACAGTGTGGCTCTTTGGGATTGAGGCACTGCTGTACATCACGGCGTTTGTCATGTCTGCTGATAACCACATAGGTGTATTTAGAGTGTTATTTCATAAAGTACAATTTTCTTGACCCGGTGTTCTGTTTATTTGCTAGTGTCGAAAATAATGGCCGAAGAGATTAATCCAGAACACTCAACTGCATGAGCCCTTATTTTTTCATTAGCGAGTGAAATATGGAGTTCTCCTGAGCATAGGCGTGCGCAGGGTTCCCCATAGGGGGGGGGGGGGCGAAGGTTTATCGCAGCGCCCCCCCACTTACCTTACTAAGTCAATGTATGGGCAGATTTTGGCCCCCCCCCTCTTAGGTGACTAGAAGGGTCAATGTGCGGGGCAGATTTTGCGCCCCCCCTCTCTTAGGTGATCAGGGGGGGGGCGCCCCCCTGCCCCCCCTGTGCGCACGCCTATGCTCCTGAGATGATTTTTACCATAAGATTTGCAATGAATCGAAATATTTCTAGCCTTCATAAGAGCCCCATAATAATATTCAGGTGCTTGAATGTTAATGCAATATGCTTCTGTAGTGCACTCCAGGATGTAAAATTCGCTGCTCCGGAGTGCTCCCAAATGCAAAATTATCTGCTTCAAAGTGCTCCAAGGTGAAAATTTTGCTGCTCCAAAGTGCTCCAAAACGGAAATTTTGCTGCTCCAAAAATTGCTCCAAATCAGAAGTCCTTAGTAGCATCACTGCATGGCGACGCAGCAATGTTTGCTGAGCGATCGCTGACCGAGATTCATAGCATCGTACCGTTTCGATTGTGACGTCGGCAGCTTGTGAAAGCGAACGTTGTTTCCACTTTGATAAGGTGTACGGCACTAGAGTGACCTAGAGTAGGGGGAGTGTCCAAAGCGCCGGCTCCAGCGTGGGCCTTTTGCGGTGAACTACCGCGCCGCGCCGCTGCTGCGCCGGACCCGTTATAATAACATAGATTTAATCAGTGTAGATAAGGTATTAAGCCAACTTGAAACAAGGAAGTTTTGTTTTGTTTTGTTTTGTTTTCTTCCTTCGAGCCTGGTGGCAGACATGTCACCGCCCCGTTATAAAGGGGACGCTCATAGCATCCATCAATCTGTCCATCGTTAGGACCCGCAGACTTTCCACTCGCGGAAAGCGATGGGGCTTCTGCTGCGCGCTGTAGTTTTTTTGCGCTGAGTTTCCACACAGGGCACTTGAAGTCTACTTGATTTTTATAATGCGGTGCGGAATGTTAAGTGCTGGGGCAACAACAGAATGCAAAAAAAAAAATTGTCTCAAGCGGCGTGGCCTAGTTCCGGTGATACAGTTCGAGAACATTGGTGGGTGCGTAAAAACGCGCAAAACGTACACGCACAAGGAAAGAACGCAAAATACTTATTCTCACGGGTAATCGGAAATAGCATCACGCATGCAAGAATTAAGAGTAATAAAAAAGTAAATTACACGCGCAGTCAGCTGAAATACTTGCGCGCAGTGAGCGCTTCAGACTACGAGCTTTTTACTCATCATGGTCGCCAGTGGTTTGCTAGCCATATGCACACCGCTTTATTCGACAATTTGTTAGCCTCCACTAGCACTTTATTATTAGCACTTCATTATGACGTAAGGAAAACAAAACAAACAGTAAAGACGGCCATACGACCGCAAAGCTGTTGTCTTATTTTTGTTCTGAGGCAGCGTACAAGGCTCACCGTCATAGGCGTGCGCGGGGTTCCCGGTCGCAGCGCCCCCCCTCCCAATTATGTCAATTTATGGCGCTGACATTGCGCCCCCCCCCCCGAGTCGCAGCGCCCTCCCTTCCTATTATGTCAATGTGTGGGGCTGACTTTGCGCCCCCCCCCTCCTAGGTGAACAGGGGTGGCGCCCCCCCCCCTTGCGCACGCCTATGCTCACCGTGCGCAAACATTTGAAAGAAAAGCAATGCTAGGTAAACTAACCTTATTCCACAACCTTTTGCATAAAAGGCTACAAATATCCAGATATCATGAAATAAAGTTACGAATACCCCCATTCTTGCTGTACAAATTAAATAGCTGTCTGAACGAAAATACGGTAGGAAATTTACAAACATGCAAGTCTAATCTCTCAATTATATTATATATATTATATATATATATATATATATATATATATATAGGTAATGGGTCGTCCTCCTCAGCTCTTCTCTCAAGCACGCCCCTCGTGCTGAGAGTCTGCGCTCCGTCGTGACTCGCCATTGTGCATCGTCGCCTATACTCGCGGACAACTTTCTTGGCAATGAAGGGAAAGCTACGGGGGCGAGCGTCTGCACATGTCTGCTACGCGAAGTAGTCCGGTTTGCGCGCGTCTCGTAACGCCGTGGAAAGTGATGGCTAGCGTTGCATTTTGACGCAAACGCTGCTTAGCGTCTAAGGTACGGGTAAAAGGCGCGACTTTTTCACGCACTCAAAAACGCAAAGCGACACGTATAAGTAAAAAAATACTATATCTCGCTTGTGAGTGCTGCGTTTCGTCTCAAAAGCTACATGTAGAAAATGAAGGAGTATTTTTTATATCTCACGCAGAAAATATGGACCAATTGTGGGACTACATTCATTAGCGGTAGGATACGTGCATTGTGGCTCTGTAGCCTTCGCTTCATTGCCAAGAAAAGTTGTCCGCCAGTATAGCGTTGCATTTCGATGCAAACGCTACTCAGCGTCTAAGGTACGGATAAAAGGCGCGACTTTTTTACGCACGCAAAAACGCAAAGTGACAACATATAAAGTAAAAGAAATACAAATATCTCGCTTGTGTGTTCTGCGTTCCGTCTCAAAAAGCTACGTGTAGAAAATGAAGGAGTATTTTATATATCTCACGCAGAAAATACGGACGCAATTGTGGGACTACATTCATTAGCGGTAGGACACGTGCATTGTGGCTCTGTAGCTTTCCCTTCATTGCCACGTAGAGGTGTGCGAACTGCGCGGCGGCGCTGTAGAAAGAGCATGACGGACTTAGGACTTAGGCTGCTCTGTGCGCGTCTCCTGCTTTGTCGTGTTTTTTTTTTTATTCCGGTTCCCTTCTTTTTTCTTGAGGCCGGGACACTGAGGGTGTTCCTCCGTTGCAAAGGGGCAGGCCGCCAACACATCATCATCATCATCATCGACACACACTCACTGTAGTTGCTGGCTCCAAAGGATAGATGGTGCTGCCTGTTGCAGGCCTGTTTTGTTCAATAAGCAAATGGGTGAATTCGAGCACATACTGTATACATCTTGCGCACGCGCGCTGTAGTTGATGGCTCCATATGATTGGTGGCGTTGGCTGTTGCGTGCCTGTATTGTGCATGGTCCTGTGTATTGAGCAAACGGGCAAATTTGAGCATATGAACTGAAATAACACACCTCGAGCTAGTATTTGGTTGACTATAACGAGGCGAAAACGGAGAGAGAGTATACGAGACGACTCGAGAGTAAAAATGACTCGAGAAATCATAGAGGTCCAGAAAATAGTTAACCAAAAAGACAGCTGCTCCTTCCATAGCCCTTTTAGATAGAGCTAGCTTTCCTATTGGGGGCTAATCATGGTTCCCTCTCGTTAAACGATTTGAGTGTGTATCTGTCAGGCTTTGCTCATTTTGCTGCGCCTCTTTGTTGTTGTTGTTGATGCATGCTGTATATTTAATGTGGCGTATGAGCAATAAAAAAATTTGCAGTGGCTTAGCTCGGCTATGCCATTTTCAGGATACACGTAGCGTTAACTAAGGTTCAGCTGATTATTTTTAGCTTTCTCGGTTGTCAAGCTTCTCCGCTTTTCTGCGCCGCTTAGCAGCATTTGCGCTCTCCTTCTCCACGGCTATACCACACTGGCAAACGCCCAGCTGGTCTGACGAATGGCTAACCTCCCTGTCCTTCCGTCTTTCTTTTCCTCCTCCTCCTCCCCGCTATATGTATACCCCCACTGATGCATCTGCGTATGCGCGCAAAATTAAGGGGCTGATATACTCAAGCGTAACGTTGACGGGCGCGTACGCTCGGCACAGCGACGCTACGCTAACAAACGCGCAGCACTCTAGTCCGACGCGCGGCGCGACCGACGCGTCCGGCACCCGTCAGCGCGCCCCGGCTAGCCACCATACCCCGGCTGCAGCCGGCGCGAGATGCGACCATGCGACATGCTGCATTCCGCGCCGGCGACGTTACCCAGACTGCACTGCGTCTGCGTCTCTTCGTGAAGAAGGGACGCCGAGTGCGCTCAAATGCGCATGCGTCAAGGCGACGTAGTGCGTCGCACAAGTGGGAGTATAGAGTGCCCTGTTTTCGCGTCAACGTAACGTGACGAACCTGACGCCACCAACACCTGTCGCCGCGGGCTGACGCGAACGCACGTCGGAGTATAACAGAGCCTTTAGAGGCGCTATCAAGCGGCTCCGTTGCAGCGTCAGACGGCCACTGCGCAACGGAGACGCACAGCTGGGCGCGCGCCGGCGCCAATGCGTCTGCCACAGCCATGATGTCACTCCTCTGGAATGCGCATACCAGCAAAACGCGCGCGGCGGTGGCGGCTCCGGTGCGCCAGCCGTGATCCATATGCCGTGAGCCGTGTGACGTCACTGCTCCTCGCGCATGCGCCGCACGCCTCTAAGACTGCCACGCGAAACTGCTCCGCCTCGGCCAGTTTTGGCGAATTCGGTGGTATGTTTTCGATACCCCAGAGTGCGCACACTGCGGATAAGCGTGGAACGATTCGCATATGTTAGAACGTAGACCCCGGGGTATTACTTGTAGCCACTGGCGGCCGTCGGCGTTGTAATTGCGTCGGTGAAGGAGGTCGTCGCGAATGGCAAAATGGTGGGCTTGACGACGCAACGCGCGAGTGGGTGCAGCGCCTAAAAATAGAGGAGGCGCTGGTGGGTGGTGTTGCCGATGGATCAGTGAGCAAGTCTATCAGCGAAGCGATCCATTGATCCTTTGCGCTGTTCGGTAGCGATGGTGTGAATGTCGATCGAAGAAACGGCATTGTGAGACACTGAGCTGGAGGTATTGTCGTCAGGCAAGGGGGAGCGCGAGAGTGCGTCGGCATCAGCATGCTGGTGTCCGTTGCGGTACAGCACGCAGATATCGTAGTCCTGTAGGCGAAGTGCCCAGCGGGCGAGGCGGCCTGAGGGATCCTTCAATGACGACAACCAGCATAGCGCATGATGGTCGATGACATCGACCATACAAATAAGGTCGGAACTTCGTAAGGACCCATATGATCGCCAGGCATTCCTTTTCGGTGACGGTGTAATTGGTCTCGGCTTTAGTAAGCGTATGACTTGCATATGCCACGATATATTCAGGGAACCCTGGTTTGCGCTGCGCAAGGACAGCGCCAAGGCCAACACCGCTGGCGTCTGTGTGTACCTTTGTAGGGGCCGTAGGGTCGTAAAGGCGTAGTATGGGAGGAGACAACAAACGACAGAGCTTTGCGAAAGCGTCGTCGCACTCTGACGACCACGAATTAAGGGCCCCGTTACTTCTGAGGAGCTTCGTCAGCGGCGATATGATAGTCGCGAAGTTTCGAACGAAGCGCCGAAAGTAGGAACACAGTCCTACAAAACTGCGCAGTTCTTTGACGGACGTAGGTTTGGGGAACTCAGTCACGGCCCGAAGGTTGGCTGGATCGGGGAGTATACCGTCCTTGGACACGACGTAGCCGAGTATTGTCAGCTGCCGTGCTGCAAAATCGGCACTTCTTTAGATTCAGTTGCAGACCGGCGTCGCTCAAACGCGTCAAAACATGCCGCAGGCGCTGAAGATGCGTGGAGAAGTCCGGAGCGAAAACAACGACGTCGTCGAGGTAGCACAAGCATGTGTGCCATTTCAGGTTGCGCAGAACGGTATCCATCATGCGCTCAAAGGTGGCGGGCGCATTACACAGCCCAAACGGCATGATGTACAAGCCGTCGGGTGTGACAAACGTTGCCTTCGGTCGAGCGTCATCAGCCATGGGGACTTGCCAGTACCCTGAGCGCAAATCGAGCGATGAAAAGAATTCTGTAGGGGTGTGCGAATATTCCAGTTTCGAATTCGAATCGAATAGTACCTATAATCGAATAATTCGATTCGACTTTCGAATAGCTAGTATTCGAAGTTTCGAATAATTCGGCACTACGAATATCTAAAACGCGACAAAGGCCAATGGTGTTCAAAAGCGAGCGCATGCTGATCTTAAAGGAGATTATGCCATTTCCGCACGTAGAAAAACACATGAGAAAACTGTCAAGCCCTTCACAACTTCGCTCGCGAAACGAAGGCACGGTCTTCTTGCGTAGTTCGGTCGCGTATGTCGCAAGCGCCGTAAAACGTCCTGACGTTGGCCTGCGAAACCATCGGTCATTGGCTTTGCATGTTAAAATTTGTTCACGCTGGGCAGTCGCCACACTGCCGCACCGGAACACTTGTTCAAAAACTTCCATCGTTTCGAGACGCAGGTAAAGCGCTGCTGTGAACGGGCGCCGAAGATTTCTGGGCCCGGAGCACTCGTAGCATGAAGCACATACCGTTGTCAGATGAGCTGTATTGCGCGACCATGGGAAAGGAACTATCCACCGTACCCCCCTCTGGAGAAGGTTAGGAGTGGCGCTGCTGACTGGAATGGCGGCTCTTCTATCAACATGCTTGCGCGCCCATAAAAACTGAAACAAAAGCCACTCCTGAACAAGTGCGTAATAAAACTGTCGGCACGCTGTAGCGTCCCTGATTTTTTAGTTGTCTTGCCGTAACTTGAGGTACACATTTAGTGTAATTACACTATTCGATATTCGATTCGACATTCGATATTTCTGGCCACTATTCGGCACTATTCGATTCTAATTCGATTCGTGGTGGAATTTCACTATGCGCACACCCCTAGAATTCTGCTCCCTGCAGGCTGTCAATGGCGTCGTCTATTCGAGGTAAGGGATAAGCGTCCTTACGGGTGATCTTAATGAGTCGTCGGTAGTCCACACAGAACCGCACAGAGCCGTCCTTCTTCGCAACGAGAACGACAGGAGACGTCCACGGGCTGTTGGAGGGTCGAATAACATCGCGGCGAAGCATGTCTTCGACTTGCTCGTTGATTACATGGTGTTCTTGGGATATACGCGATGTGGACGTTGCTGCAGTGGAAGTTGGGCGCCAGTGTCGATGCGATGAATAACGGCGGACGTGCGGCCGAGAGAAGTTTGAGCGACATCGAAAGAAGAGCGAATAAGTTCTTCCAACAGGCCCAGAAGCTGGGAGCGCTGGACTGGCGTGAGGTTGTCAGCAATGGAGGAACCAAATACATCAGCGGGTGATGAACCAGACGTGGAAACAGCACTGAGCGTACTGGAACTGGCGCAGCGCGTGTCGTCTGGTTCGTCCATAACTTGTGCGTCTTCGAGGGGTTCCACGCTGCCGAGACATTTCCCCTCGCACCAACGTAACACTGTACGGGGATGGGTCGATAACAAAAATAGAGGTGCTGCCCTGAGTGACTTGCATGGTCGTGAAAGGCACCAGCAAGGCTTTCCTCGTGCGAACACGGTCAGATGGCGAGAGGAGTGCAATGGTGTCGGAGAGACTGGCGCAGTAGACTGACACCGCCGTTGACGAGTTTGCAGGCACCTTGGTGTCGTCTTTGACGACTACCTTGCCCGCAGGCGATGGACTGTCTGCCGGCGTCAAATCAGAGAATGGTGAGAGCTCTATTTCGGCTGGTGCGCAATGAATTACGGCGTCGTGGCGGGAGATGAAAATCCCCATCCTAGGATGACGTCGTGAGAGCATGCAGGAATTATTATCAATTCGACGGCGTACAGAGCATCATGAATCATGACGCGGGCTGTGCACACCGCTGTAGGATGAATACTTTGGGCGCTGGCTGTACGGAAGGAGAGAGCCCGGAAAGTGGCGTCGTCGCTTTTCGCAGTAATCGGCTAAGTTTTTCGTCCATAACGGATACGGCGGCTCCATTGTCGATAAGGGCAGGTGCGTGAACACCGTCCACAAACACGTCTATCACGTTCGATGGGCTTCGCTGAGGGCTTTCGCAGTTCGATAGCGTCGCAACCCTTGCCTCGTGGACTGCGACGACTAGTTTTCCTGGTCGCGTGGGACCGGACGTGGCCGCATCGGTGACAGTGAGCGACGTCGTGGGACGTAGGTGACATAGGCGGCGGTTGGTCATAATAATGTCGGCTTGATTGGCTGGTGAAGGTTCATGCGACCCGAGGCGGCTGCACGCGATTGCAGCAGCGTGCGACGTGACCGGCGCAACCGCACGCAAAGCCGATGGGGCAGTTGTCGGAAGTGCGCGATCGGTCCGCGGGTCCCATCCACATCGCAGAACGCGATGGACGAGGCGGCTGCTGCTATGACTGCATGGTGGGCTGCAGTCGGGGCCTGTGCATCACGTCGACGTATGTAGGCGGCACAGCCATGTCGAAGGCCTGGGGTCTGGCGACGGCTTCGGCATAACTGAGCGGGCCAGCCACAGGATTCGCTGGGGGCGGCCTGGCTGCAGCTTGCGCGTAGCTTAGTGGCGCAGGCACTGGTGGCGGCTAGTGGTATTCAGAAATGACCTCCGCGATTTCTTGTTGAGTCGCTCGGCGGAGTGGAGGCAGTTGCGGTGGAGCGAAAGCATGTTGCGGTGGAGCGAAAACCAGTAGAGACCTGGTGGGCAATTTCCTCAGGCGCGAACGACTTGATTTCGGCGAGCAAGGTGGAGTGGTCAGAAATGGTCGACAAGCCCGCGAGATCAGCGTCACGTGATGACGGTCGACGGGTCATCAAGCGCTGCCGGCGCAGCTCCTCGTAGCTTTGGCACAGCGTGATGACCTCAGTCACTGTGCCAGGATTTTTGGCCAGCAGCATGGTGAAGGCATCGTTGTCGATGCCTTTCATAACATTCCTGATTCTGTCAGACTCTGACATGCTCGCATCGGTTTCAAATCAAGGATGTCTTCAGTGTAGCTCGTGAAAGATTCACCTGCCTGCTGAGCTCGTTCACGTAAACGCTGTTCGGCTTGCAGCTTACGAACGGCAGGGCGGCCAAACACGTCGACAATGGCGGTCTTGAAATCGGACCACGTCGGCGAATCGGATGCATGGTTGTTGTACCACATGCCTGCCACAACCGCGAGGTAGAAAATCAAGTTGCTCATCTTGCCTGCTTCGTCCCATTTATTGGGGACACTCACGCGTTCGTAAATCGCGAGCCAGTCCCTCCACGTCAGTGCCATCCGCGCCGGTGAAGACAGGAGGGTCGCGTATACGGGGGACACCGGGACAAGCGCGGTCGGTGAGGGAACCGGGGTTTGCTGGGCGGCGTCTTGCGGCATGGTAGATGGCACGGTATACGGGATCGAAGCTCCAGGGGCATCGAATGGAGACTGAAGTTGTGATGGCACAGCACCTCCACCAATTTGTAAAGGGGTTTATTGACGGCACTATACTCGCGGACAACTTTTCTTGGCAATGAAGGGAAAGCTACGGGGGCGGAGCGTCTGCACATGTACTGCTACGCGAAGTAGTCCGGTTGGCGCGCGTCTCGTAACGCCGTGGAAAGTGATAGCTATACTCGCGGACAACTTTTCTTGGCATGAAGGGAAGCTACGGGGGCGGAGCGTCTGCACATGTACTGCTACGCGAAGTAGTCCGGTTTGGCGCGCGTCTCGTAACGCCGTGGAAAGTGATAGCTATACTCGCGGACAACTTTCTTGGCAATGAAGGGAAAGCTACGGGGGCGGAGCGTCTGCACATGTACTGCTACGCGAAGTAGTCCGGTTTGGCGCGCGTCTCGTAACGCCGTGGAAAGTGATAGCTATACTCGCGGACAACTTTTCTTGGCAATGAAGGGAAAGCTACGGGGGCGGAGCGTCTGCACATGTACTGCTACGCGAAGTAGTCCGGTTTGGCGCGCGTCTCGTAACGCCGTGGAAAGTGATAGCTATACTCGCGGACAACTTTTCTTGGCAATGAAGGGAAAGCTACGGGGGCGGAGCGTCTGCACATGTACTGCTACGCGAAGTAGTCCGGTTTGGCGCGCGTCTCGTAACGCCGTGGAAAGTGATAGCTATACTCGCGGACAACTTTTCTTGGCAATGAAGGGAAAGCTACGGGGGCGGAGCGTCTGCACATGTACTGCTACGCGAAGTAGTCCGGTTTGGCGCGCGTCTCGTAACGCCGTGGAAAGTGATAGCTATACTCGCGGACAACTTTTCTTGGCAATGAAGGGAAAGCTACGGGGGCGGAGCGTCTGCACATGTACTGCTACGCGAAGTAGTCCGGTTTGGCGCGCGTCTCGTAACGCCGTGGAAAGTGATAGCTATCACTTTCCACGGCGTTACGAGACGCGCGCCAAACCGGACTACTTCGCGTAGCAGTACATGTGCAGACGCTCCGCCCTCGTAGCATCTATGCTCGTAGCTTTCCCTTCATTGCCACAGAAAGTTGTCCCCGAGTATAGGCACCTCCAGCATTCCTCCTTCAGCGCTCGAGGCCGACGATAAAAGGTGAGAACGCACGTCTCTTTTTGCGAAGCATAGTCAAGTTAGGTCTCCCCGAAAGCGATACGGCAGCTCGCTGTGATATGTCTGTTTTGTTCATTAACAGCCGTTCTGAGAATCAGTCTCGTATCTCGCAATTTATGAATTTATCTGCTTTGACAAGGTCACCACGGCGCTGGAACGCTAGGCTGGCTAGGCCTGCGTTCGCAATCAATTTTTATGCCCCTGTCACACGAGCACTTGAAAGTCTTTTAAGCGAGAAGACTTCTTCCGAAAAAGAGTTTCGCGCGCAGGCTCTTGAGTTTTATCACCACTCTCGCTGTCCTACGCCACCACAGACTCGGGGGCGCAGGAAGGTGACATATGAGCCGTTAGCTGGTGTAGTGGTGTGGACTCCGGACATTTCGGTCACTTGAGGTTCTGTAACGTGTTCCTCAATCCGACTACACGGGCCTCTTGCATTTCTCCTCCATCGAAATACGATCGCCGCAGCTGGGATCGAACCCGCAAGGTGCAGGTCTGCAGCCGAGCACCGCAGCCACTGTACCGCCGCGGTGGCTTGCTGGTGGCACTGAATGTGATATTGAGATCATGCTACATAGACGACGTGTTTGCCGGTGACTGCACCGTGCCTCTGCGGTGACACGACGCGTTTGCTGACGAATGCGGCTCTCGCCGCAGATGGGACGCCTTTGTTATAACCGGCAATGCGAAGACCCGGCCTGCGAGGGACGCTCATCGGCGTACCTGCCAAACGCGGTCCGCGTCCCACGAGAACTTGTGCGCTCTTGTAATGTAAAGGCGCATCTCTCCGCTTTTGTTGTAACAACTCTGTAAATATGTAATTAAAACGTATGTTCTATACGTAAGAAGCGTCGCAAGATCCTTTCTTTGCCGGAGCCTGGGCATCAGCCACAACCCCTCCTCGGTCATATCAACTTGTTCCACTTTGCATTTGACGGCGAGGCGACGCGTTTGCTGGCGATTGCGGCTGTCGTCGCAGATGCCAGGAGGCTTTCTTCTGCGGTGCTCGTGTGGCGAGACGCGTTTGCCGGTGAACGCGGCTCTCGTCGCTGATGGAACTTCCTGTTCCACCATGCTCCTGTGGCGAGACGACGTGTTTGCTGGTAATCTGACCTGAACTAAAAGTAAATCTGACCAGATAAGGGCTAAAACTCCATATCCGCCCTCCTCGCGCTGGAGGTGAACGTCTAAGTCTGTGCGGTAGACGGAACTTCGTCGGGAAATGAACTCGATATGTCCGCAGTGTTATGTTGTGTTCGTAATCGTAGGCTATACTAGCGAACAACTTTTCTTGGCAATGCAGCCAATAGGCTACAGAGCCACAATGCACGTATCCTACCGCTAATGAATGTAGTCCCACAATTGCGTCCGTATTTTCTGCGTGATATATATAAAATACTCCTTCATTTTCTACATGTAGCTCTTTGAGACGGAACGCAGCACACACAAGTGAAATATTTGTATTTCTTTTACTTTATACGTTGTCACTTTGCGTTTTTGCGTGCGTGAAAAAGTCGCGCCTTTTACTCACCTTAGACGCTGAGCAGCGTTTGCGTCGAAATGCAACGCTAGCCATCACTTTCCATGGCGTTACGAGACGCGCGCCACACAAGACTGCTACGCGTAGCAGTACATGTGCAGACGCTCCGCACCCGTAGCTTTCCCTTCATTGCCAACAAAAGTTGTCCGCGAGTATACGAATGCGTTAGATGTGGCGGCACGAAGCCGCCAGTGACAGACCCAAAGTGTGAGAGCGACTCTGTAGGCCGCAACTGACCTAGCTTTTAACAATAACACGCCCCTTTTGTCAAAAAAAGCAGAAGTTCAGGGCAAGACGGAAGCTTGAAGAGATGACAAATTCTTGAACATAGAGAGTCCCGGGCTCCAGGGACACTTCATCTCTTCACGCCCCTTTCTTGTGATAATTCATTCATAAACACAAAAACACTCACGAAGTTCACTCCTGGTACTTGGCCGGTGGAAATTTTTTTTTTTTCAGTACGCGTTACGTATGTCGAACCATGCTCTAACGCGAGAGAGACGTGACGGCGCCCGACATGGCTGCGTCGTCGTCACAACTGTATGTTGACAGGCAGGAATCGAAGTGGAGGCATAAAGTGGAGGTGCGGCGGCACCGGTCGCGGGACCAAGCGTCGCAAATGGCCGCTTTGGTCGCACACCGACTGCTTTGGGTCGGTCGCTCGCTGCTCGATTTTTTCAGTCGCTCGACTGCAGCCGCAAACCTTTGAGCCAATCTTACGTGCAGAAGCAAGACGTCAACTTATTTTGCGGGGCAATAGCAATGCGAGCAGACGTGAATTCTGTGTGGTGGCGGGTACAAGGTTACATGCTGGCTGGAACATCGGTCGCCTTCAGTCACTTTTAAATTTGGTCGCCAGTTGCAGGTGTTAATGAGAACTCGCGCCTAGCGCTAGTGGCACGAGCTTCGCGAGAGGCACGGCCTTACACCGTGGGCACGGCGCGGTGGTGGCAAAATGATAATGACGCGCGCTGATGATGACGCTACAGGTTCCTTGCTTCTTGAGGTTGGTTGCGAGGTGTGGCATCGCGAACACAGGTGGTTGGCCCAGGTTTGTAATGTGTAGTTTTCAGCTGAGTGGGCGGCATCATCCATCTTCTGAGCGCGTAGCCTTAAGTGAAGACAGTTACGCAAATAAGTTGCTCCACTTGTAGTTTTCGCCGTCTAGCGCATTGGTTGGGAACGAACTTGAGTGACGAGTGCATTTTGCCAGCTGTTCCTGTACCTTACGCTGACTGGTTGGTGCTTCTCCAATGTCTGAAATGTAAGAGTGTGGTTATCTCCGTACTAGTACTCTGCATCCTGTCTGCGTTTGAAAAGTTTATGGTGAGCAGCAGTGGAGTGGAGCGGGTGCAGGGTTTGTGGCTTGAATGGGATGCAGCGCGTGAATTAGTATCGTCGCAATTTTTTTTTTTTTTGCCGGAGTAGCACTTGTCTGTCAGATCAAATAGTTCTCTGCAGTTATAATCTCTCTTACTTCTAATGGCCGCTTGAGATGATCCCTTCTTGAGTTTCGATGAATCTGAACACCCATGCTGCCACCCACAGAAACCGTCTGTATAGGGCAGGGGTCCGAAAGGCAGCTTTGCCGCAATGCCAGAATACGATGGGGCGAAGCATATAAAAAAAAAATCTGAAGGGGCCACGGTCACGGCGCAGTGCGGCCGTGCGGCAATGTCTCAACGGATAAGCACCGGGTATGCATAGAAACTGGATGGCGGCGGGCGGCAAACGCGCCATCATAGGGAACGCAAGCTCAGGTTTGAGCGCGACGCTCGCGCGGCAGAGCTATGCGTTACTGGGGGCAGACGCTGCCGGCGAAGGCGGTTTGTCGCCGGATTTCCCAGCGGCGGAGGCGAGGACACGTGCGCGCATGCGCTCCTCATTCGGCCCGGTGCACTGCTAGTCAGCAATAGTTACATTGTGACGCACCACAGATGCGATCCGAGAGCTCTGCGCGTGCGCGGAAGCGGGGGCGGCTGTGTTGTGGCCGTGGATGCCCCCAGTCGCAATGAGAGCAGTGGCGCCGCTCGACGCTGCTTTGGAAGCCTATACGGCTTAATCGCCGGCAACACTTCTGATAAGCATCTTTAGCTAACTGCTCAGTAGTGCACGTGGCCTAGCGCAGTGGTATGCGCGTAACCCAAACGCGCCGCGCCGCGCCGTCGTTCGTGCTGCCTCTTTGTGCGATACTGCTAAGTGCGCCGCGCAGAAGCATTGCCTTCACGAACGTAAGCAGCTCGCCATCGCCACGCCCGTGTGCGGTAAGGATCGTAGTGGGCATCGCGAATACTTTCACGACAAATGCGTGCGTACGGTACAGCAAGCGCACTGGCAGTGACAGCGTCGGCTTATAGTTGGCCATTTTCGGAAACTGTGTGCGCGGGACTGGGTTAAAACAGACATGAAGCAGGCTAATTCGCTTCTCCGGCCCGAGCGCTTACATTTCGATCCAATCGAAGTCCTCCGGAGACCGTTCTCTGTCCATTCTATCGCACGGAACGGGATCGTGTTCAGTTCAATTAAGAACGAACATGGAGGTCCCGGTCACCATTCCTGATTTTGATGAAATTTACTGTAGGCATATATATTACACCCAAAACAGTGGTTACGATGTTAGTTTAGCCAAAAAAAAAATTGTTCGCCTGAAAAAATATATAAATTTTAGCCGCAAAAATACTTTTGCACCAATTTCGCAATTTCTGAACTTTGAGCGCACGTAGGGATAAAACGGTGCGCTCTTTGCCACACTATTTATTCGCGTCAAAGAAGAAGTGAAATACAAATTACGAGTATATTACTTCACTAACCTGTCGCAGCACTTTGGAAGAAAAAAGTTACAAACATCGGAAATCGTACAAAATACCTGCATTTCAGGAATGTGTTGCTACAAACAAGCTAAACTGAGGTTAATAAATCTCGGTACATATTGACTTTGATATCAGCACTTCTTTTAAAATTATTTTCGTTGTTTTCACGCACTCCGTTTTACTTCAAAATTGCTCTGAAACGTATGTGGTTTACCGAAGTTGGATAAGAGTTTTCTCAAAAAGGCCATTTTTAGTTTTTAAAAAAAACGTTCTGATTAAACTCAAGGATGTTGTCTACAATTCTGCGTAAAAAGCGTTGCATGTAGGCTGCTCTGAAGGTATAATGCGTCACAAGTGACCATTACATAATATATGACGCGGCCGCTGGGCTGAGTTGGTCACATGTGACGCATTATAACTTGTTGGAAACGTTTTTTCTACGAAGAACTAAATTCATAGAGTAAACTGAATCAGAATCGGGAATCGTGAATGGGACTTCTTCGTTTTTATCTGAACACAACGAACGGTGTATTCTGAGCACGCAGCGGCAATGTTGTTCGCTTCATAAGTCAGCTTCTCCTCTACAATTGTCATACTGAGGAGACGCACCCTTCGCAGGGACGTTTTGCGTTGACTTCGCCTCCATGAAAGACTTATCCTCATTACTAAATCTCCGCCTGCGTTGGAACTGGTCCCTGTTAGCTGCTACGTTAATTCGCTGTTCTGATGCGTTGACGAGCTGTGTGATTCGGGAGCGAAGCGCTTTCCTTTCTCTTCGTTATTTTTTCCTTGCTCATTTCTATAGACAGGCAACAACGACGCTTCGCTTGTCGGTCACTCGTTCAGGCGCTTAAATTGCCCACTTGGGATTCGTCCTTCAAACCAGGTTGATCCGCGGCTCTACCGCTGTTTTCTTCTCTGCTGCTCCGTTGCAGGTTTATATTCCTTATGGGTGTGGACACAGGCGTGCTCAGGATTATTCTTAAGGGGGGGGGGGGGGTGTTGAATTTTCAATGCAACTTTCCGCCAGGCTTCCCTACCCCCTCCCATTGAGGCCTTTAAGATCACAATGCACTGCAAAGACAAGGTATCAGCAGGGCGTTTGGAACACTTATGGACGTTGACGATATATGCGTGGCTCACGGACAACGTTGAATTAATGGTGACAGTCACTACGCATGCTAACTCGTTGGGACTACAGTCGAACCCGACTATATCGAACTCGCGTAAATGGCATTATCCTTTATATCGAACTTTTTTTAACGACAATGCATAGGAAAATCAACGCTACGTCGAACAAAAACAGCCGGAACACTTGATATATCGAACGTCGGGCAACAGGAAACGATCGAAGAAGTTGGCTTTTGCTTAAAGGGCTCCTCACCAGGTTTGACAATTTTGAGCTGACGAGCGCAATGCGTACACTGGGCGTTCACGATCACATCCGTTTTTGCAAATTGTCTGCGCGGGATCGGATTAAAGCAGACATGAAGCAGGCTAATTCGCTTCTCCAGCCCGAGCGCTTACGTTTCGATCCAATCCAAGTCGTCTGAAGACCGTTCATTGTCCATTTTGTCGCACGGAACGGCATTGTGTTCAGAACGAACACGAGGTTCCGGACACCATTCCCGATTTTGATGAAATTTACTGTAGGCACAGATATTAGACCCAAAATGGTGGTTACGAAGTTAGTCCTGTAAAAAAAATTGTTTGCCTGAAAAAATACATAAAACATGGCCGGAAAAGACACTTTTGCGCCAATTTCGCAATTTC
The DNA here is from genome assembly GCF_013339695.2 of Rhipicephalus sanguineus. NCBI lineage: Eukaryota > Metazoa > Arthropoda > Arachnida > Ixodida > Ixodidae > Rhipicephalus > Rhipicephalus sanguineus. The sequence continues at coordinate 89,606,637 of NC_051180.1, read as the reverse complement.
TGAACTGTGAGCGCACGGTGTGCTCCTTGCCAGAATATTTATTCGCGCCAAAGAAGAAGTGAAATACAATTTACGAGTATATTACTTCACTAACCTATCGCAGGACTTCGTAAGAAAAAAATTACAAGTAGTGTTTGGTTCTTATCTGTTTCTTTGGAACTGTGCGCAAGAAAACCGCAATATATCAACCTTTCTTTGTCTGGGAAGCAAACTAAGGGACGGCCAGGGTGGCGCTTCTTGCAGACAGACAAAATAGTTTTTGGCGCCTCTTTATAGTTTAAGAAAGAAACATATATGCACCACTCATCGCACGCAAACATTTAGCTGTCTACTAGTGTGTTTCAGAATGCTTGCCGATTTTTGCGAACAGAGAGTCTGCTTTGGCGCGCCTTCATTCAAATTTCATCACTTCCCTGTCACGTGCCATTCCGGGTGTTCCGCCGTGCTTTGTGCGCGCCGGGAGCGATCAGTTTCGATTTCACCCTTGAAATTCGACGATGAATATCTCGAACTATGTGCAAATTTTGTGATTTCTAAAAAACAGGTATGCCATAAATTGGCACGCACTACAACTTTGTAATATAAGCACCTGCCCTCAAGTCAATCATTAAAAAAAGTTAATTAACGAGATTTTGTCAATTAGTCGCGTCAATGTCATTTTAGCTGCGGGAAAGTATTTCCGCCTCGACATAAAGCTCATGCGCCAAAACAACAGGAGCCTGTCTGTCATAGAATATTTAAAAAAGTCTGTATTGTCTAAAAAAAAAAACACCCTGTATATCAATTCAATGTATCCCGCAATATTTCCTGATTAACGTTGTCATACGCCCCAGTGATGTCTGGAAAAGCCACGTACAAGGACCTGTTTTCTATTTTAGATATTTCTACACACTGAGTAAGAACAAATAGGTTATCGTATAACCGCCTGTGGACTCCAAATCTATTCTGAAGTTCTCCCGAAATATCGTTTGCCCTCGTTTCTGTTTTTAATTTTACTGCCTGCATCGCCAACCTGTATAGCACCGATGTAATGGTGAGCGGTCTATACGAGCGAACGTTATCCTTTTCTCCCTTGCCTTTATAGATTAGGTTCATTCTACTTTTTCGCCAACTGTCCGGTATTTCCCTCTCCTGTAAGCACTTTTCTACGGCCTTCAACAGTGCCTCTTTAGTGTTGTGTCCTAGTTCGTTAATGAGGCTGACGGGAACCCCATCTAAACCCGGGGCAGTGCTGTTTAGAATTTTTCCTTCGGCCTTTTTCCGGTTGAAATTCTCAAGTATTAGCCCCTCCTCGCTTGTGCTCTCCGTCGTACTTTTTACTCACCGGGGAAATCCCCTGCACGGTCTTTTTAAACGAATCGGTTGTTACCTTTCGGATGTAACCTAGCGCTTCGTACCCTTCCAATTGATTTCTTCCTTCATCTACAATATGCTGTTACATTGTGACAGACTTCCTGCCTAGCGCTTTTATGTGACTCCAAAATACCCCAGGCGCGGCCTTCTTTTTTTTCGTGAATCTGTCACCCAGCGTTCACTTTCACCTTTAATTCTTGCCTCGACCAATTTCTGTACAATGGCTTTTTTTCTCTAAATATATTTCCCATATTTTGTTCATTTCGTCCTGCGGCCGCTTCTCCTTTTTTGCCTGTATGCTCCCGTGATGCTTCACGTCGCTTCTCGGTCACTTCCCGGATTTCCTTGTTCGGTCAACTTTTTGGCTTCCTCTTTCCTTCCAGGAAATAGTTTTCTTCTCTTTTCCTATATCCTTCGTCATTAGATGTAACAGCTTATTATACTCCCAGTTCTTGCCTGGTATCTTGCCTACTTTTTCCTCGACTCTTGCGGCTATATTTGTTATTTGTTTGTCATTTAAATACGAGCTGCCAGACCTTCATTCCGTGCTGTCATTTCCAGTTTTATATCCCATTTGTAATATTATGCGTTTATGATCACTACCCAAGCTTTTAATCCCTTCTTCGTCTATTCTCATTTCTCTCAGTTTGTGGTAAATTCCTTCAGTCATGTTGGCCTGCACACACTGCGCTACCTGGCGTACTGCATCGGTATCTCGTGCGAACCTCACTCCCCCAAAACTGAGTAGCTCATTCATGTGCAGCTCCAGTGATTTGTCGCAATTTCCAAACGTGATTTTCAGTATTTTTATCGCTTCGTCATAATTTTACTCTCCAGAGTACTGAAGCCCTTCTGTAGCAGCCGCCGTCTTTCGGCTTAGCGATGCTAATGAATAATTGAACTTTTGTTCCTGGCTCATGTTAGGTCTCAAATGAACTGCTGATTCGCATGGAGCACGGAAGTTATTTCATTAAAAGTTTATTTGCGTCTTTTCCAGTACTTGGGGATGCCGCCTGTCTTTTGCTACTGTTTAAATCGAATTTTACGAACTCTCGAGTTCGTAACTCTGTTACAGACAAGATCATTTTTATTTTCATGTTGTACTCTATTATTCTTTCGAATTCAGCTTCGGCACTATCTTCAGTCAGAAATTTTTCCATTTATTTGCGCTCTTGAGGCTTTCGCATCGATCTGTTTCCACAGTGTCGACTTAGGGTCTCCACTAACACTCTCCTTTTATACACTGCCTCTATCACGCACTCTTAGAAAAAAAGGTCGGCGTATTCACTAACTAAATACTAACCGCTTGTCACAAAGCACTAGCCTCTTAGTAAGTGAAGGCCGGGACGCTAACAACTTATAGTTACCGTATTAACTCTAGTGGTCTACAATCAGCCAGTTAGAGGTATACGCCTATTTTGTTTATATGTGCGTGTGCATTGCCATGTCAAGATGATTCTATTACAAAAGTATATATAGGAGAAAAAAAACGAACTGGCATTGTCCTCGTACATTAATGAATGACCACTAATTGCGTCATGTAAATACCATGGTAAGTACGCATCACAGCAACATACATATAGGGATGAACAGATAGCAAACGAGAACACACACGCAAACGCACACGTAGAATATCAAGACTTTTACGTAGCCAATATCTACTCTAGCAGCAGCTTGAAGGCTATTTATGCTCCTAGTTTGGGATAGCGCACCGTGTACTGGTCAGCAGGCACAGAATTTAGAAGAATAATTGATGTTTTCTGCACATCATCGAATGCCCTTGTATTTGCCTATATGTCTGCTATCACGTAGCACGAAACTTTTATTCCAAGGTAATCAATAAAATTAAAGTTTGTCTAAATTTTCCTAAAGACTTTCACGATTACGGCCAAATTACTGCGGCATCTACGAAAGATCTGGAAACGCGGGTGGCTTAGTAGTTACCTAGTTAAAAACACCAAGAAAGCTTCCCTGGTTAGTAATAGCAAAATTTACAAGCTTTGCTAGCTGCTTGCTAGTAAAGGGATGCCGCGAAGGAAGCAAAATACACTCGAAACAAGTAAATACCTGCGTTTGCTAACTGTTTACTAACTTTTTTTCTAAGAGTGCGCTTACTGTTTTCCTGTGACCACGGCTAACCAATTTCTATTTACTTTCAGGATTGCCTTTTCCGAGGCCCCCGAAGAAGAACGTCCAAAGTATGTGTTGTCTCGTTACTTCCTTCTCTAGGCTTTGCGTTTTCGTACCCGCCACGGTGGTCTAGTGGTTATGGTGCTCGACTGCTGACCCGCAGGTCGCGGGATCGAATCCCGGCCGTGGCAACCGCATTTTCGATGGAGGTGAAAATGCTCGAGGCCCTTGTATACTTAGATTTAGGTGCACGTTAAGGAACTCGAGGTGGTAGAAATTTCCGGAGCCCTTCACTACGGCGTCTCTGTTAATCGTAGTTTTGGGACGTTAAACTCCGTTGGCTTTCTTTTTTTTTAATTTCGCGTTTAAGCCTTCGTAAAGTGACTGTGGCTTATGCCCCACAATTTTCTTGTCGCTCAAACCACCGAGTTCGGGTTACTCCTCGTCATGGTGCATTCTTGGGAAATCGCTCGCAGCTGAAAAGAGGCGTGAATCTGGCTGTGTTTTAGTGTTGAAGCTTCACGAAAAACATCAGCGGTGAAGGCTGTCTGAACGCAATGTGAACATGCGCAATTCTTTTTTTCTCATTGTTGGCACGGTCCTGGAAATATTGGGCGTGTTTCGTTTGTCTTTCGAGCGGCCGGTGTACAGCTGTTGCTACATCGCTACCTCTCGGAAAGGCTTCGCTGTGATTCTTAGTTTCACTTTGAACCGTGTATAAAATCATGCACAATATATGAGTTGTAGTGGGGAAGAGAAACAGCGAGACAGCATCGAATAGGAGTGGAAGAAGACCAATACGAAGAGCTGAGAGCGCGCGTGGCAGTGTTTCCAGGCCTTTGGTTTTGTAAATAAACCCCCTTATAATTTGGTGGATGTGCCGGGTAGTCTTCGAAGCTGGATCTACGAAGCCGCACCTCACCTCTAGTGTCAGCAATGCCGAAAGAATCCACCACCCAAGGTACCTCACAGATTCCATCCACTGCGTCACCCACCGATCTTCAGCGGCACATACGACCAAGACGTTGAGAACATGGTTGGCTACATACCACAAGGTGAGCGCAGCGAACAAATCGGACGACGCACCTAACTTATGTCAGCTTTTACTTTGCCGGCGTCGTTAGTCTCTGGCTGCGGAATCACGTGGCAGATATTACCAACTGGGCTTCGTTCAACACGGCCTTTTCAGAAGTCTTCGACCGCCCCGCTGTACGAAAGCTCCGCGCAGACCAGCGACTTCGTGAGCGCGCTCAACAGCCAGGAGAGAACTTCACACCAGCTCAATCGAAGACGTTGTTGATTTGTGCAAGCGTGTAAACCCATCAATGCTCGAACCAGACAAGATCAAGCAGATACTCAAGGGAATAGCCGATGACGCATTTCAGATGTTGTTAGCCAAGGACCCACAAACCGTAGCCGAACTGGTCAGTTTGTGCCAGAGTTTCGACGAGTTGCGCAAGCAACGCGCTCAGACACGATGCTCTCTTGAACAGCGTGACTCGGTCGCGGCTTTGACTCTCGGAGACCGGAATTCCATGTTGGCTTAGATAAAGCAGTTTGTGCGTCATGAGGTCGCTCGGCAGCTCTCCATTTTATCAAGGACGCCCGAACAAGCACAGACACCTCATCTGGCCCCAGCCATACGACACGTTAATCAAGAAGAGGTAACTGACGCTTTGCCTTTCCCTCGTTCACCACCTCTGGAGGCTGCGCCCTTGACGTACGCGCAGGTCGTGGCAGCCAGAGGGCCCCGTCAGCCAACTTGTTCTCCGTCGCTGGTGCCTGTTCAGTCGTCACCAGTTCCGTTCGGCCGACCATTCGCTATGTTTCCTAATCCGTGGCGCACCGCAGACAACTGCCCTATCTGCAATTCTTGCAGTTATGCAGGACATGTGGCAGGTTTCTGCCGCCGCCGCCCTCTCGTCCACACAGATACCATGCCACGATCTTCACACGACCCTCGACGGTTGAGCGGCACAGCACGGCCACAAGAATTTTCTTCATCCGACCGCCTGTCCTGAGTTAGCCGCCGATCTTCATCGCCCCGACGTCGCTCCCTGTCACCTATGCGCCGTCGACCCTACGCGGCCTACTTTCAGCCAACGTTTATAAAACCAGGTCTAACGTTTATAGAACCTGGTTCTATAGACGTTGCTTTCAGCGTCATCGCGAGCGCGTGTGCGGGCATGTGGCGGCCACCCGCTGCGGCCGCAGTAACTATGCAGCCCACAATGTTCAAATCAGCCAAAGGCCGTAAAATTTGGGTATATGACATCATTTGTAGAAAGGAGCGGGAATGTTTTCTAGCTGACTTTGAGAATTATTTCCTTGCACGTGCCACGCTATATCGTTTAGATCGCGAGTTCTCAGGAGCCTTGACCAGCGATGGGCAGCGTTTTCTGATCATGCTGAAAAAGAGTTGCAGGGCCCCTTTAAGAGGGAATGCTCGCGTGATACTTTGATTTGCATCATTGGATACTAATATGAGGTTTTTGTGTGACTCGTTGTGATCGGTGAATCCTTTTCGGTGTTGTGATCGGTGTTGTAATCGGTGCTTACCTTTGCTTGCGCATGAGTGATTATGTGCATATGTTGACGAGCGACGAAGAATATTTGCGCGTGTCCGTGTTTTATACTGCGCCCTTGTGTAGTATTGGTGTGTACAACGCACGCCTATAGTTCAGGCGTGCGTAGTACCGACACTGTACCTACGCAAGGCTGCGTGTGGCTTTGGACGTTGTCCGCCAGCAAACCACATAGTATACGAAATCGGCACAAACCCATCAAGCCTACTGGCAGTATGGTTAGCACGACATTGCAATAGAGAAAGCGAGTCATCTTTTACAGTGACATGAACTCGAAAATTCCCTGGTGCACGCAGTGCAGTGAGATTTTTGCTCACACGTTTATAACAGTTTTGCTTGGCAGCAATTTCTAACTGTGTTGGTTTAGAGGCTTCCTTCAAGGCACGGTAGAGTCTGGTCAGTTTACTGGTAGGGCCAAGGTCAACTCCTAACGCAGAAGAATTGCTCGCAACGTGCCACCTTTTATAAAGGCATCACATGGCAACTGGAAACAGCATCAGTATGCAGCATGGAATGTTTACGGTCGCAACTGTGAACATTGCTTACCACAGCGAAAAGTAGTCCTTATATTTAGCAGCACAATAATGCAATTATTTATTGTCTACTTCATGCCTAACTTTTTCTTGACTGGGCAAGTTTAACATGACAGAGAGCACTTAATTTGAAATCAATGACATACATGGCTTTTCTCTTTGTATTCCTCGTTGATGTTGTCTTTGTTGTTATTTTCAGATGCCGGAGGTCGTTGAGTTTACATATCACCTGGCAAGAAAAGTCTGCTTTCGTCAAGAGCATGAACAGGGTGTGCGTGCACACCTCGGGAACAACCCGGGGGGTAAGGCTGCAAAATGTCATATGCTCCTGCCAATGTGTTTTTTTTTCATATAATTGAGTGCATTTAAAGTATTGATCCGTATACGAAAGCATGTGTACAAAAACAGCATATTGGAGAAAATTGGTGTGGGTGGTGAGGTCGAGTTTCTCACCTCAAAAGCTTTCATTTGTGAAGTTTTTTAACCTGATAAAAGAATCTGTTCGTGCGTGTGGGATCGTCAAAGGGGGTAGATGACAACCATTTCCTTTTCCATTAATCTTGCTCGACTTGCTGTATTGCATTTGTAATCATTGAAACGCCAGTAATATAGGCACGGCACGTCCTCTTTGTTCTCTCACCACATAGCAGTGCATTGCACAGCAACTGCTTAGTCACCATACGCATAATGAAGGTGTCAACTTCATGCCTGTGTTGTTGAAAGAGAGCACTGACGCAAGAAATTAATATCTTGTCTTTTGCAATAGGCAGGTGATGACCCACCTGTGACGCACTTGAAAATCTTGTTTGCTCATACTTGCTACGGGTAATTATTTTGGGATGTTTTTATAGAGCAAAATGCAAGAGTGATCGACGAGATAAAAATAGCTCGATATCTGCGGCCGTGGCGTCACTTTTGAAGCGCTACGAAATGTGAAAAACTGCTTCTAAAGACAAAGATGGCGGCCATTGGCCGCCGCGTTCACAAATGGCGATGGTGCGAATATTGAACATTTTCGGCCAATTTTCGCTAATTTCGCACCCATCCCGCCGTGTAATAAGTACGACGTATTTAATTTTATTTCGTTCAGTTTGCCTTCGTATGTTTTGCAGTTATCATTCTTGATTCATTCCGAAAAGGCAGCGCGTGCAAACACGGACACACGAAAGAAGTGGGGCACGACAAACGCCGACTAACAACTGAAAAGTGGTTTTAGGGGCGAAGCTCCTTATGCCGTGGGTCTGTCCATACTCCGTTTCTTCGTTCGTTTGTTTGTAGTAGCCACCTCTAGTTCGTGAGAAGGGCGCGTTCTGGTATGCAGTAGAAGAAGAAGACGACGTTGACGAGTGAGACTCTCGTGCGTGTTCGCCTGTGTGGCTTTCTTTCTTCTTTACTACGTCTCGTGTTTTCAATGACGCCTGAAGACAACATGTCAAGCTTGTAGACAATGTGAAACGGGACCCCACACTTACTGCGGTGGACGTTCTCTGTCATACCGAGACGTGGAACGCACAAAAGACCGTACATCAAAGGATACGTTCCAGTCGTGTGCATCGATGATGCAGAGCGTCCTGCAGATGGTGTGGCCGTATACGTCAAACAAACGGAAAAGGCACAAAATCTGAAACTACTACCAACGACACAGAGCCGCAACTGTGAATATGCTGCCATCGATTTTGATGGATGCATCGTCATGGGTCGACAAATTGGGTGCACCTTGCACCCAATTTGTCGAGTGGGAATATCAAGACATTCATTGACACGGCATTGTGTAATTATGACAAGTACAAGAATAGACCATTTGTGTTAGTTGGTGAACTGAATGTCGATATTACCGAAAAGAACAATGAGTGGTTAATACAACACATGACAGCCAAACATGCTCTCACGTGCACGTCCTTTGAACTTATGAAACCAACGACCATCCGAGGGACGTGTATAGTCCTGGTATTGTCAAATTTCCAATTGCAGCCCGTACAGGAACCGCTATCCCTTCATTTCACGGATTATAAAGCCGTGATAATGAAGGGACAACGCAAGCCAAGCATCATGTAATTAAGAAAAATAAAACTCTGATGTTTGTAATACACACACTATGTTTCTCACTCTTTATATGATGATTGATGGGGCGTTACACAGAAGATTCACGGTTTACCGATGATTCCCTCCGGAGCTTCGCCCCACTCATCATCATTCACCACGTGGATATGCTGTGATTTTTTACAGCGAAAGCTGTTATGAGATCATTTCGCCGGCCGTTTTTGGCGCCGTAGTTGTCCGCCGCCGCCGCCGCTGCCGCCGCCGGTGTCCGTAACCAGTATCGCTCGAAATAAGAAAAAAATTCCAGGATGGAACGAGGTTCGAACCTGGGCCCTCTGCGTGGGAGCCCAGTATTCAACCTCTGAGCCATGCCGGTGCTTGAAACTGCTTTGCAAAAAGGTCCTATACAGGCTTCATGTCGGGAAGGAACCACATTAGCATATGCAATATAACGTGGTAGAAGAGTAAAATAAGCACCAAGTGTCGCACAACGCGAATTCTGTAACCAGGCGTCACACAATGCGAATTGCGCAACGAGTAGGTTATTGAATGCTTCCAACCCATTACAAAGGACTCTGCCATAATTCTTCATCCTGATCAGGCACAGCATCAACAAAGTGCGCATAATGCCTTACATGCGTTTGGCTGGTACCACGTCTTTCCGTAGAATGACGAAAAATGGCAGTGTCTGCTGCCCTACTCCTCAAAAATTACAAAGATTTATAGCGTAGTGGTTTCCCTCGCAAGTGCACTTGTACTGGTTGCCAAGGAAGCCCATAAGCGCATGATCCATTTTCTCGGGGTCTCAGTAAAATTACAATGATTTAGAGCGTAGTGGGTTCCTCGCAAGTGCACTTGTATTGGTTGCCAAGGAAGCCCATAAGCGCATGATCCATTTCCTCGGGGTCTCAGTAGAATTACAATGATTTAGAGCGTAGTGGGTTCCTCGCAAGTGCACTTGTATTGGTTGCCAAGGAAGCCCATAAGCGCATGATCCATTTACTTGGGGTCTCAGTAAAGTTCTTCGCCCCACCCCCTCTCTCTCTCTCTCCCACGTCAAGGTATGTTATACAGCATGACGGAAGAGGGAAATAGCGACCGGGCGTTGCCCAATGAAAATTACATAACTGGTGGGCCCTTTAAAGCTTCCAACCCATTACAAAGGGCTGAGCCATAATTCCTCATCGTCATCAGTCGTCGCGTCAACAAAGTGCACATAATGCCTTACAGACTAGCTGGTGCCTCGCTTCTCCGCAGAATGACGAACAATGGCTTAGTAGTTGCTTCCCAACTTCACAAAAATTGTGATTTAATGCGTAGTGAGTACCTTTCTAGTGTACTTGTATTGTAGCCCCAAGAGAGCTTACAACGGGCTCTAGAAACGCCGCTCTTCAAGCTTTCGCTGTGACTGTGCTGCGGTTTCAGCGCAGGCCTGGCGTTTTTTTTTTTGACATGTGTTAATGAGTGTATTACTGACAAGGGCAGGAAACGGTTTTCACGGATAGCAGTGATATCACCGCCCGTGACCTCTTTAAAGGAGGCCTGCAACACTTTTCCGAGTAAACATCGAATGGCTTCATTAAAAGTTTATTGTCTCACGAGTATACCGCCGCAAAATTTGTGAGAGAGTCCATCAAGTACGAGCGGAGATACAGATAATTGTGGCACGCTGTAATTGCTTCTTTATCTTCTGTCGTCCCGATTAGCGCGCTGGAAGCCGAGCAGGCAGGGATGGCACGGGGGAAAGAACTTGTCACACGCGCGTCATGAGCTTGAGCACTTTTTTTTTCTTCGAACACGCGGCCTACTTTCAACGTCATCGCGAGCGCGTGCGGGCATGTGGCGGCCTCCCGCGGCGGCCGCAGTAACTATGCAGCCCACAATGTTCAAATCAGCCAAAGGCCGTAAGATTTGGGTATATGACATCATTTGTAGAAAGGAGCGGTAACGTTGTCTAGCTAACTTTGAGAATTGTGAATTCCGTGCCACGTGCCGCGCTATAACGTTTGGCTCGCGTGTTCTCAGCAGCCTCAACCAGCTATCGGCAGCGTTTTCTGACCATGCTGAAAAAGTGTTGCAGATCCCCTTTAGGAGGGAATACTCGCGTGATACTTCGATTTGTATCTTTGAATACTGATATGAGGTTTTTTGCATAATGTGATCGGTGAATCACGACAGTGTGCTTACCTTTGCTTGCGCATGAGTGATTATGTGCATATATTGACGAGCGACCAAGAATATTTGCGCTTGTCCGTGTTTTATACTGCGTCCTTGTGTAGTATTGGTGTGTACAACGCACGCCTATAGTTCAGGCGTGCGTTGTACCGACACTGTACCTACGCAAGGCTGTGTGTGCCTTTGGACGTTGTCCGCCAGCAAACCATATAGTATATGAAATCAGCCCAAAACCTTTGAAGCCTACTCGCAGTGTGGTTGGCACGACATAGCAATGGAGAAAGCGAGTCATCTTTTACAGTGACATGAAATCGAAAATTCCCTGGTGCACGCAGTGCAGTAAGATTTTTGCTCACACGTTTATAAGAGTTTTGATTGGCAGCAATTTCTAACTGTGTTGGTTTAGAGGTCTCCTTCAAGGCACGGCAGAGTCTGGTCACTTTACTGGTAGGGCCAAGGTCAACTCCTAACGCAGAAGAATTGCTCGAGACATGCCACCTTTTATAAAGGCATCACTTGGCAACTGAAAACAGCATCAGTATGCAGCATGCAGTGTTTATGGTCGCAACTGTGCACATTGCTTACCACAGCAAAAAGTAGTCCTTATATTTAGCAGCACAATAATGCAATTATTTATTGTCTACTTCATGCCTAACTTTTTCTTGACTGGGCAAGTTTAACATGACTGAGTGCACTTAATTTGAAATCAATGACATACATGGCTTTTCTCTTTGTATTCCTCGTTGATGTTGTCTTTGTTATTATTTTCAGATGGACGACCAGGTTGTAGAATTTTGCCACGCCCACACAAAAAAATGTGCTTTTTCCAGCACCACGAAGAAGGAGTGCGTGATCATCTTGGCGCGAACTCGGGGGTATGGCTGCAAAGCATCATGTGCTCCTGCGAAAGTTTTTTTTTTTTTTCAGATAATTGAGTGCATTTGAAGTATTGACCCGTATACGAAAGCATGTGCACAAAAACAGCATATTGGAGAAAATTGGTGTGGGTGACGAGTTCGAGTTTCTCACCTCAAAAACTTTCATTTGAGAAGTTTCTTAACCTGATTAATACATCTGTTCGTGCATGTGGGATATTCAAACGGGTAGATGACAACCGTTTCCTTGTCCATTAATCTTGCTCGACTTGCTGTATTGCATGTGTAATCATTGAAACGCCAGTAATATAGGCGCGGCGCGTCCTCATTGTTCTGTCCCCAAATAGCAGTGTATTGCACAGCAACTGCTTAGTCACCATACCCATAGTGGAGGTGTCAACTTCATCTCAACTTCATGCCTGTGTTGTTGTAGAGGAGCACTGACGCAAGAAGTTAGTATCTTGTCTTTTGCAATAGGCAGCTGATGACCCACCTCTGACGCACTTGAAAACCTTGTTTGCTCATACTTGCTACGGGTAAATATTTTGGGATGTTTTTATGGAGCAAAAGGCAAGAGTGATCGAATGAGGTAAAAATAGCGCGATATCGGCGGCCGTGGCGTCAATTTTAAAACTCTACAAAATGTCGAAAAACTTCTTCTAAAGACAAATGCCGACGGTGCGAATATTGAACATTTTCGACCAATTTTTCCTAATTTCACACCCATCCTGCCCTGTAATAAGTACGATGTACTTAATTTTATTTTATTCAGTTTACCTTTGTATGTTTTGCAGTTATGATTCTTGATTCATGCCGAAAAGATAGGGCGTGCAAACACGGACACAAGAAAGAAGTGAAGGCACGACAAACTCCGACTAACAACTGAAAAGTGGTTTTGGACATGTGTTAATGAGTGTATTAACGAACAAGAGCAGGAAACTGTTTTCACGGATAAATGTGTTGTTTCTACGGGGCTTTCCTAGATATTTTCTATGTTTCTATGGGGCTTTCCATGTATTTAAAGTCGACCCTGGTAGGTTGGAAGGAAGGCGTTTATGTCCAGAAATCAAGAATTTGTAATGGTTCTGTGGTTGCCCCGATTCTTATTGAGTTACACCTTAGCAATATTGACATATGTCTAGAAGATGCCTTAGGTAATTTTATTATTAAGGGTTTTCTTTATGTGGACGACTACATTATCTTTGTAGTGGTGAGGACTTTGAATCCGCGCTTACTTCAGTGAAAGAAAAATATGAATTAAATGGAGGAGCGCTGTGCTTTATTTAAGAATTGCCTAAGAGTAATGGTATGCAATTTCTCGACTCTTTCTTAACGTTTCAGAAGAACCACATATGCTGGCAGTATTCTTTCAGATCTTCAACACCACTGTTAAACTTCTCGTCAAAGCATTCTAAGGTTGTAAAAATGGTATAATCATTCTAAAAAGACAGGGCGTGCAAACACGGACACAAGAAAGAAGTCAGAACACCACAAACGCCGACTAACAACTGAAGAGACGCACAACGGCTGAAAAGAAAGAAGGCACAAAAACTTATCTGCACATGCCCATGCAACAGGCGAACCTATCAATCCGGCACGCGAGGCGGTCTACGTGGAAGATAACTGTTAAAGGGACCGACAACCAACTTTTGTGGTGCCCGTTTTCTTGAGTGCAACGGGAAGCTTACCGGTCAGAGCTTCTAATCACGGAGTGGTAACGCGGAGAACGCCGTAAAACATTTGTAATCAGAGTTTTTCGATCTGCAGCGATTATGAAGTCTTAATATCACATGCTGCAAACAGTGAGAGGTGAGCGCGATAGCGATTACACGCCAGCAGTGGTGACAAGTTATGCCCGAAGTATAAAAAGGCAATGTTACGTTTGCAAAGCCTGCGGTGCCGCGACTACTGCTTTCTAGCCTATTAAATTATTTTACAATAGTTATAGCGTTTTTCTGGGGCTTCTTGTAGAAGTACCTTGGCCGTACACAGGTCGCTTTATCACATTTTAGTCAAGCCAAGCCAAGCTAAGCCTGCGAAAACGAAACAAGTGGTAGGATACACCAGCAGTGTTGTTAATGAAGTGGTAGCAATCCTCCACAGAACAGTAAGTCGATGGCATTTTGCGAGCAGCAGCGCAAACTCGCGTGCTACTCTTCGAAAGTCCGATACGACGACAGCAGACGAGAGTCGAGCTACGCGGGAAACGCCGCCGGACGCCGCGCGCATGCGCCGCAGCCTCCGTTTCACTGGAAGCCACGAAAGCAGCGCCGCATCTCATGCTTTACTTCTTTTACCTTAGAAACAAACGGTATTTGACAATAATATATATATTCAAAATTTCAGCTCTTGTTCTGGTGCGTGTAAAAGCATTGGACTACGTACAACAAAGCGCTTAAGACTGCATACGTCTACTTCATGGCGCTCGCCCTGGGCTGCGCGACATGCCGGTTTTTGTTACTTTTAAACGCGATTTAAAAATATAAATCCTACTCAGATCGCGAAAAGTATTCTGGAATCTGTCACTATAATTCACGGCCTTTTCATTTCTACCAGGATCTAATCACCCGTTCTGGCCAGTTGTCGGTCCCTTTAAGGCATTGGATTTCATCTTTATGCAAGTTAATCGACGGTTGGCTCACGCATGCGCTACCACTATTCTCGATATGCCATGCTTCAATCATCAGGCACTTTTCTTCATTTCTATGCCGGTAGAAACTGCGCATTCATCGAATTTTGGCGTGCACTTACAATCTCGACAATGTAAAGATAGATTAGAAGGTGAGCCTCCTGTTAGCGATCTCTTATGTTCCAACAATCTCTGGTTGATGCATCGGCCCGTCTGTCCTACGTAGAAGTGGCCGCAGCTGAAAGGGACCTTATACACCACACTTGTACGGCGATCGGTGAATTTGTTGGTGTGTTTTACGAAACAAATATCGGTCCGCTTCTTGTCTTTTACTCGCTCATTCTTCCTCTGCAAAGCGGCACAAATCTTACCTAGCTTATTGGCAGCCGTGAAAACAACATTAACGCCGTATCTAGTTCCTACTTTCTTTAGCCTGTGAGATACGTGACGAATGTATGGTATACCTACGACACGTTTCTTCCTATCGCTTTTCTGCAACCATGCTCGGACTTAACACAATAGACTTCTTTAAACGTTCAGCGACCGTGGCCACTGCATCACAAGGATACCCTACATCTAAAAGACGTGTAACCTGTGCGTTAAAGCTATCACTAATTTTGTGCTCACACGACTTGCTGAGGGCTGACTTAAGGCAAGACATGGTGATGCCGTTTTTACAACCTTTGAGTGCTTCGACGAAAAATTTAACAGCGGTATTGAAGATCTAGGAGAATACTGCCAGCACACGTGGTTCTTCTGGAACGTTAAGGAAATGTCTAGAAATTGTATTCCATTATTCTGAGGCACCTCTTTAGTAAAGCTCAGCCCTCCTCCATTTAATTCAAATTTTTCGCTCACGGATGTTACCACCTTTTCAAAGTCCTCACCACTACAAAAAATCAAGTAATCGTCCACATAACGAAAAACCTTAATAACCGAATTACCTAAGGCGCCTTCCAAAAGATTGTCAATTTTGCTAAGGTATAAATAACTAAGAACCGGAGCAACTTTAGAATGAATACATATCCCTGATTCCTGCACATAAACGCCTTCCTTCCAACCTACCATCGTCGACTTTAAATACATGGAAAGGATTTCTAGAAATGCCCCGGTAGAAACACCACATTTATCGGTGAAAACTGTCTGGTGCCCTTCTTAGTTAATACATTCATTAACACATTTTAACAAGTCCTCATGCGGCAAAGAATAATACAGGTCTTCAATATCCATGCTAAAGGCCTTACAACAGCCGGGGTTCTCCTCTGAGAGGAACTGAACTAGCGCCTGAGAATTACGCATACAGAAAGGGTCTGAAAAACTCAAAGAGGTTAAGCAGTTCCGCAAAGGTATAATCATGTCACGCCTTAAGCTATGATATGATTACTGCGCCAATTACGCCAAACTGCGCCAAGAGGTGAAACCTGCAACATTGTGATACATTTTGGCAAAAATCGCATAATTCGCGCCAAGCATGCGCCAAAATGCCACTTTTGCACTCTTTGGGAGAATAAAAAGATGGCAGGCGCTCGAATTACATACATAATTTACCGTTGCAGTGTTTAGGGGTCATTGAACCAAACAGGCGAGAGCTGTGTATTTTAGAAGAACTTCTTGCTGGGCGAGTTGGTGCTCATTGCAGTTCATGCATCGGGCGCAAGCCAGTGTTCGAAGAGCTAAAACTTTTAGGTAAGAGCAAGGACAGAAAAGGGCGTAAGGTGTAAGAAGCTTTTTATATTAAGGAAATGGGCGATGACTGCGTAAGTGACACATCTATTGCTTTGTACAGCGCGGGAAGCAATTTTCTGCACAGCTTTTGTTGATGTGAGGAAGGCTTGGCGTGTATATCCTCGTCCTTTCCTCCCCCTCCCCCTTTCTATTCCTTTGGGACGTGTCAAAAATGCATTTATATCGAGCGACCAAATTAGCTCCCTAACAGAAATTAGCTCCCTAACAAACAGTGCCAACAACATAAACTATGGAATTACATCATTAGGTCATTTACAAATCGTTGCCGAGTGCTGTGGAGTCAGAAAAATCTAATAACCTGTAATTGTGAAGTACCAGTCTTTTATCTCAGTATTGATTGCATTAATTACAGTAAGAATTACATTGTGTAATTAGAAATTTTCGTTTTAGTTAGGTTATTTTACAAAAAAAATATATTGTGCTGTTCGTTCTGACTTCCAAAAGATTTCATACAGGGCACTCAAGTTTTAATACCATACAACGGCCAGGATTTATCAACAATTCCTGCCGCAGCAGTGGCCT